>NC_051223.1:16912209-17212209 GCF_015220715.1 Pygocentrus nattereri
TGTTTCTCATTGGTACCCATTTTGAAATAGCACAAAATCTGTGAAAGACATGGGAAGGCCATTGTGGACACACAGAAAATTTCTTTCATAGCTCTTCTTGGTTTACAAGTTGTAGATAAGGCTTGTGGTATACCATGGGTGCCAACTCTTTTTGTCTTGTGAGGTCATGCTTGTGGTGGGAAGGGCCAAAAGACAAGTATACAAATATAGAAAGTTGATAGGTTTTAAATAGAGTTTTTAAGAGTATATTTTATAATATGACATGATATAATGTTACTATCAAATTGAAAAGGTAAAAAGATTGGAATATTTGTATACACAGAATTCTGTCAATAGAATGTGTTTTGTCTCACTGGGTATAGGGTGTATAGGGTTAGGATAACATTAAATGTCATCACAGGCCTGAAATCAATCAGAATGTTGCTTTAACCCTTAGAAGCAGTTGACCACAATGATAACAAATGTATTGGGAAAATCCAGAATCTAAACATTCAGTTTATGGCATGTTCTTGTTGGAAATAAAAAAGGAGATATTTGATTATGATTTGAATGTGAAGTTACTGTTATGCATAAAGTTAGAAAATGTAAATTAAATGTATACATAATTTGTCATAAAACGAATAGTATAGTGGTCTAATTATCTTTGAAATGTTTATCAAAATGACAGGAATAAAGCTTCTGTGGGATACATGTATTTCCTGTTCCTAATGGGTCTTAAGCAGTTATCTTGATCTTGCTTTACTTGCCAAATGCCCATGCCAACCACAGGTGCTCTCCTGCATCTCATTGATTGGATGAGCTTGTTGCATAATTGACAGCCCTGTTCAGTGTTAACTAATAGATGGAGGGAGGCTAAGTAGATGCAGATACAGAGTGTCTACTGATCAGCCTCCTGCTGGGTGTGCAGTGCAGTATGTAGGTTAATGGATGGAGGACCTTTTTCTAGATTTGTGCAGAGAACATGCTACCGACCTGAGTGAAAAAACAACCAAATAAAGTGAACATCATGAGCAGAATAGCAGAATAGGGGACAAAGATGCATTAAGAGGTGAAATAATGTGATGTTCTGATGTCATTCCACTTCAGGTGGTAACATTTACTCAATTAAACTTGATTCATCAGTTAAAACTGACCTTCTTGAAGGATCTGTAATTGGTATGAAGACTGAATGTTTATTAATATTCATATGTATATACGAATATTCATATTCAAATAATTAATATTTTCTATGTAAAATCCATGCAATCCATGCATCTCACCAGCACTGCAGAAATGAAAGGTTGAATCTTCTTCTTTTGGTACTTTCCTATGAAGGAGAAGTCCACACTTTCTTAACAGATAAAAACTTACAATGCTAGCTGTAAGAGGCAGGTGGAGGTTAACATGAAAGCTGTATGAAAGCATATCCCAGTCGACGGGATGTATTGGAAAGCTCTCAATGCATGGTAATGGAAGAAAGAGGAGGAGAGAGATGGGCCCTCGTAGAGAAGCCCCGCTGGCCAGCACAATATGACTGAAAGAGCCACGCAAGGTTTCCATCTGAATCTCAAAAGCAGTGCTTTGCTGTTGTCTCCTGTCCATAGGGGAATGTGGTGGAGGATGAATACGACAGGCTGTGCATGGATGGGTTTGTACATTGTCAGTGATGGGGCTTATCTGCTCAGCAAGAAATCAAAAGTAGTTTGCATCAGGAAGGGATGTATTCTCAGCGTATATTTAGAGTGGTGACATTGTGAAATTTTGTGCAATGCTAGTGATGCAGCGATACATGCAATACATGGCACGTAGACTGTACTGAACTTGGTCACTGAGAGCTGCATTATTGAGATCAGAAAGATTTTATAAAGAATTGTTCACAGAAATATTATGTAAAATATAAACGTTTTTTTGATGACCACCTCAAACAATGTGGTAAAGGTTCCTGAATCACTAAATCACCAAATCAAATCACTCAAATCACATCAATTTACAAAAATGTTTTTTTAATCTAAACCAGTGAATCGTTAATTTAATTGATTCGGTCACATTCACACATCTAGACACTGCGTCTCATTGAAAGCTGACATTGTGTGTATTCTGCTGTTTAATGGATCCCGCACCAACAACTCACTCACAATGCTCGCATGCCAAGTGCCCACCTCATGATTTAAATCTCAGAATTGCTGTACTGCTTGCATTATACAACATCTGTTCCTTGTGACCTGTTGTTTGTCGATATAGTGGTGTGCACATTCGCGTGTGATCTCGCGCTACACAATCCTTCACCTGAAGAGATCTGTGACAAAGCGCTTCTGATAACAAAACCCTACTGTCTCACAGAAAAACAAAGAAAAGGTGAGAAGTGTTTAATCTTGTGCCAAACTGTAGATTGAGCTTACTATAGTTGTTTTTCCTTTAATAATTTGTGGAGACAGAAAAGGAAGACAAGAGTGAAAAATCAATATGAATAATTTTCAAACATGGAATCATGCTCTTTCCATAGACCTGTAGCCTCATCTCTGTTTTCTAGGTCCACACAGAATCGTGTGGCCATCGTCAGCACAGAGGACAAAAATGTCATAAAAATTCATCAAACTATTTCAAACCTGCCTATAGTGGCAGTCACCACAGACGTTTTATCTTTCTGATGAAAGGGAGTTACCTCTGTAATTAAAAGTCTGCTCAACCTAGATTTGTCTGTCAAGTTGCCAGATAGTGAAGCATGACTGATCACTCCAGAGAATGGCATTGCGCATAGTGATCTTAGGTGTGATCTTGTGTGCAGCTGCTTGGCCATGGAAACCCATTTCATAAAACTCCTGATGCACACTTGTACTAATTTTGCTTTCAGAGGCAATTTGGAACTCTGTAGTGAGTGATGCAACAAAGGGTGGGTTAGTTTTTTTACATAGTACTTTCTTCAGCCATTCGGCGGTCCCACTCTGTGAGTTTGTATGCTCTACTACTTCATGGCTGAGCTGTGATCACTCCTAGGTGTTTTTGTTTCATGTACTTACAGTTGACTGTGGCAGATCTAATGGGGCAGAGGTGACAACCTGAAGTCACTGAGCTCTTCAGCACCCATTCTACCCCCAGTGTTTTTCTATGGAGATTGCATGGCTATATTATTTCATACAAGTGTTAGCAAAGGAGGTTGCTGAAATCCCTGAACTCACTAATTAAGAGAGATGTTCATAGAGTGTACATGTTTCTCTGTTTTGTTTTGGAGTTTTGCCAACTTTTTCATTGCTAAATGCAGTGTTTGTGAAATATAGCCACCAGCAAGGCTTTAAAACTCTTTGGATTTGCCTCACTTATGTTCTTTTCAGCTGACTTTTTTTTTTTTTTTTTGCAAAATGGAGGCTGGTACAGAAATTTGTGTCCTAGCTGTGGGAGGGTGTTTGGATGTCAGACTGTGTGGCAGGGAGGTTGATTCCCTTGAGTGCTCAGCCTCTCTCCTGGCTGCTGTGACCCTGGGGGCCCAGTTCAGCAGACACAAGGAGAAAGATTTTCTCTGCCACAGTGCCACTTTCATTCTCAGTTCCACAGCTGCTGTCTAATCTGCAGTCCAGCCTTTTCACATGGACCAATGCACACATATTAACACCACTGATTCACAATAGCAAGCTTGTATTATATATATATATTTTTTTTTACATGCAGCAGTCTTAATATAGTCTCTTATTGTTAGGAATGAGAATAATTTTATTGTCTATCACTGTCATATCTACTGACTTTGCATTTTGAGCAGCTTGCATTGAAACAAGTGGAGAAAATGTATCTTACATGTGGATTAAAAATTTTCAATCATTACCATATAGTAGAGGATAATGCAGGCAAAAATTTTATATCACAGCTTAATATATCTCAGAATAAAAGTACTTAACTGCCACAGAGGTACCTCTTTTGTCACTGGGTATCATCTTTGGTGAGGGAATGTAATTGTACAGTATAACATTGGTTATGTTTTTTGCGTTCTGTTAACTCCATACATCCTGTCTCATCATCAGCCTTTTTCATCTCATGATTGTTTTTAAACTTTAGGTTTTGAAAAGGTACAAATACTTACCTTTCCACAGGAAACTCTTGAGCCCTTGTAACAAAAATAGAGTATATATAACTTTTTAAAATAAAAATCCTATAAGCATGGCATTGTTTGATGCCCTATATTTAAAATAAATAGCTCACTAAGGTGTAAATAAAGCATAGAAAATAGAAAAAACAATCTAAAAAAGGGGGGTGGTGGTTTATTTATTTATTTATTTATTTATTTTGGACAGAATTTTTGACACTTTGCAAGACAAGTCTACTTCCTGTCATCGTCACCTATGTGGACTCCATGTGCTTGACATTGATTGGTTTGTAGAAGACCATGTGTTTGGCGTCGATTTGCCGTCAGATTGGTGGATAGCCTTTTCCGTTTGAATGGAGAAAATGAATGAACAGATTAATTTTGTTGCCACTGTACTACCTTTATATACTTCTGCTCCAGTTTCTTTATCTTGAGGTGGCATTGTTCTCCCATCCTGTCATATCATTTCTTTCCCATCCTCTTAGAACATAAGGTAAAAGTTTTTTCAAGGTGACTTTTGACTTTTTTGTCTGACCAAATTACAGGTACATATTTAGTTTCCTCTCCTCGTGTTCTGCTGCAGCTCATTTTTACTTCTCTTGCAGTTCTTTTTTACTGTTCTGTTGTCTAACGTGTGACAATAGCCTGCCTTAAATTCCTACAATTCATCCAAAAGTCCGATCCATGAGACCGTCTCATGGTTCAGACCAAATTTTGCTCAGACTTTGAAATAAAGTTTCAATTTGAAATAAATCCACCACTCAGCTTCTGTGCAGGACTGTGCTGTTGTTTCAGACATATCAGCATAGTCATGGCAGCATAACACCACGACAGTAAATGGTAGGTCTTTTTTCACTTTTTAAAGCTTTTATTTTCTAGCAAAAATCTGACTTTGTGAAATATCGAGTTATGGAGAACCTCTAGGTTCTCTAGGTAGGTCAAAATCTACAGTGCTTGTACAGTCAAAAAAATAAATTGTTGTAGGAACGTTATTTGATTGGGTGCATTTTATGGTTTCACTGGAATGGAATTCCCTTTGGATCAACATAAACAGTTTTCCATCACTGAAATGGAATTTAATCATTTTTAAAGGGATTACTTAGATAATAGAAATAATTTAATGTCAATACATTATCAAGTGTAAACACACTGGTGGTCAGTGTTTTTGAGTGTAACACACAGCCGTCATGCTGTTATGAATCTTTGCTTTTGCTTCGTGACGATGTTGTTCTAAAGGTGTGTTTATTAGATATTATCTTCCCCTACTGGGCAGACAGGGTCATGCTATCTTTTCACATTTCCAGCATTTTCAGTGTTTCCCACATATAGTTTATACTTTGGCGGTGTGGTAAGATATGTGGACCCCTGCCAGAGTACATTTGGAGCATTTCTATTAATCTGTACATTAGTACAGTTAGTTTTGATTTTACCGTTAAGTGAACACAGATCAGGTCAGGTGGGAGAGTGAGTGAAAGAGACAACAGGGGAGTGAGCAGCACTTGCAAAGACGTTAGCTAGCTGCGTTCAGATAAATAGCAAAATTTTCCTGGCTGACTGCTTTGAAAGAATGCCTAGTTGTGGTTACACTATTGTTTTTTTAATATTAAGTTAACAGATGAGTATTGAGAAATATTTTAACAAGACGTTGCATATTCACTGTGTCAGAGAAGTGCTTTGTGGCTATATAACTTAAACCGAGTAAGACAGAGTAAGAATTGGCTATAATTTAGAATATATTTTAGCAGTAGATATAGGCGTCAAAAGTGTTTTGACTCTACCGTGCATTTTAATTTTTTCAACATGCGTTTAACCCATTTTTCCTTTAAACACCGATATGGGAATTGTAGGAAGATAGCAATAGCCAATCATTTTTTATGCACATGAAGTATCTGCCAGTGTCAATACAAAAATTGTATAAACTGACACCACATGTACCTGGATAGCTTTTAGGATCAGTTATTACAATTTTTATTTCTCATTTATTGCAACTGAAACATTCAGCTCTTCCAGACTACCAAAATATGGCATCAGTTGTCAGCAGAGACGTTACTAAAAGAAGAGACTACTCAGTGGTTGAAAGGTGAAAGTGGAATGAATAAGAAAGCTTGTAATGCTCAACATGGCATTTGTTTGCAGGGGAAAGTCCCGCCCTTCAAAAAAAGAGCCAATCTGCTTGTTGGTTTTGCTGCAGTGGGGATAAGCCCTCCTCATTGTTGAGATCTGTGCAAGCGCAGTTGCTAGAACAACCAGAAAAAACTTTTTTTATGTGTTACTGAGCCCAGCTCTACAAATTATTTATATCAAATACATTGAAACACTAATTTAAAAAAGAGGACTCAGGTCTTGTATGGCTGGAAGTAACTGCCTGTGGCATTGAAAATTGGGGCAAATTATAGGACTATCAGTTTGAAATATTACATTTAATACTATGTAATACAAATTGAATTACTATGTAACTAATACATATCTAATTACTATGTAATTGAATGTGCAGTTACATAATCATATTTGAATGGTATAACAAACTCCACTTCTAAGGGGTACATTTATTTTATGCATACTCAAAATATGGTGTGAATCTGTCGGCTAAATCTGCATTATATTTATCTTATACCTGTCTCGACTGTATCACATCTCTTATTTCAGTTCCAAACAGCTCACTCTACGTGCGGCAAAGGGAGCACACGCTGAACACGCACTCAAGACAGAGCACTACAGGCGTAGTTATGATCAGATGTAATTAGAATTGTATTAACCTTCTGAGAAGAAGCTCGGAGTGTAAGATCCTGCTGTCTCAGTGCATGGTGACTGCATCGTCAGCTGTGCGAGAGAAATCCTGTCCGCAGCTTGCACTGTCGATGCTGAGCCCAGTTTCTGCAAGAGATTCAAGCATGAAAATATTTAATTAAACTTGAGGAAGCCAGTCATGCATCAGATAGGGGGAGGGAGGGGGGCCCTGGGGGCACTCGAGCTAAAGTTCCAGACTTTTTGTGCTGTTCCACTGGCCTCCTTGCCATGTCCCTTTGGGCTCCACAAATCACAAATCATCATCATGACCTTCAAACTGCGGCTCACCACTAATGTTAACCCTTAGAACTCCATTGTTTTACACCTTTGTATTTCTCTAATAAAGGTGATATTAATCATAATATACCAATATTTTTTGTATATGTAAAGGCCACTCCCAATTATGTACATCATGAAAAATAGAGTGCTTGAAAGTGCGTATTTAATCATGGTAAACATGAAGGATTCATGAACCTCTCATATTTACCATGTATAGTACTGTGTAAAACTCTTTTCCACACTTGCTAAGTTCAGTGTTAGAAGTTGGTTTTCTGCTTTTTAGGAACCATAAAATCCAAACACATTCAGTGATTGTCTGGACTCTGGGTTGGTCAGTCCATTTTTCCTAGAACAGCAGCAACTTATTTATGTTCTTTCTTGACATCTACACATAATTCCAGACTCATAGTCTTCTCACAGTGGAAGGATGGACAGAAACACCTGTGGACTCAAATCTGAAGCAAGAGTGGAGCTTTTCTCCTCTCTCTCAAAGATGAAAGCACTGTTTGTCTGATGGTAGCAGCTTTGGTGGTCTACCAACATATTTTTTTCACTGATTTTCCTTCAAGTCCTTCAACCCCTCCAAGTGGATTATTTGTTTTCTTATTTCCTTGGAAATATTCTCTGAAACATGAATATCTTGTACTTAATGTAATTGTGGTTAAGTACATGGTTAAGGGAATTACATAATGAGTAAACTTGATTTGCGGTCTGTATTGGTAGATTTCCGTTAGTTATAATGTAGGAAAAAAAGCAAAAAATGAAGGAATGCTTTTTCTTGTTCAACACTACACAGAAAACAATAACTTTTTAATCTGATTCAAATCAGTTTTAAATATCTCTTCTTCTACGTATGTGGAATGTAAGTGTACAATTTGCACTTTTGGCAGAATTGCTCCATTTCTTTAATTGAGCTATGAGTCAGAAATAATTAACATAAACCGCATTGTGCTTTAGTTATTTCTGGAAATAATTGTGATTCTTAACGATCATGTCAAACTCATAAGACTGTCAAGGTACTGTGAGTAGATATTCTATATGTACTGGATTGATATAGTCTGTGGTTCAGAGTGTGATAGCATCCATATTCAGCTACAGCATGAGCTACATGAGATGGACAGATAAACTTACTTTCCGTGCAGCTGCCACCCTCGCATAATACTTCCCTCTTTGCGTTAAACAGCGGCAGCTTCTGTGAAGTCTCGCATGCCTTTCATCCCACATCTCACCTACAATAAACCCTCACAGACTCTTGACAAATTCGCACTCTGCTTTTTCTTCAAAGCCTGAAAAGAGTTTTAAAATGCTTGTTGCTGAAGTATATTGTTTATGGTATGTGACTACATAGTGCTGTGATATAAGGAAAATAACATAACTGCATTTTTATGTATCGCCTGTGCTTCTGATACAAATAGAAGAGAGTATATAGTCATTATACATCGCAGTTCAGAAACTCCACCGACAAAATAGTCTCTATTCAACTTGTTCTGCTCAACCAAGGCTGTAGGCTTAAACCTGATGAGTGGATTAAACTCCATACTTGATTAAACGTGATTAGTGAATTGGACACTGTTTTAAGTTAGCCCTTTTGATGAATCATCAATGACCGGTTGGCAGTTTGCATGATGAAAATAGATGCCGGGCTAATCAGTCTTATCAGTAATGCCTGTAATAAAAAGCTGGTTGTCATGATGGCATAATGCAGTCCCCATTTACGTCACCTGACTGAAAGAGGGGAAACGCAGATGGAGGAGACTGCACTACCTTTTTATGCAGACTAGTAAAGTAAAAAATATGGGAACATCTCACTTTAATATCATCTAAACAGACAATATTCTGTTAGATGTGTAAAACTGAACTCACATTTGATGACAGTGCGACTGTTAAACGTAAATAGAGAAAGACATTTGCAGCAGAAAATGGGAAAAGCTGAGCATGGTGAGTAAACTGTAGTAAAACTAGTCACAAGTTAAGAGCTGTGTTTTGTCAGCTTTTCAGTGAGCTCTGTTTTGGTTTAGCAAAAATAAAACACTGTTGACTGTAGGGGATGAGCTGCATTGTCGTCTAAAGTGCATGGCTAAATTCTATTTATTCATTGCTAGTGTGCTAATGCACACAAACATGCTCATCTACATGAATGCAGATATTTACATTTAACACTGTACCTTCTGAAAATGTGCTTCCTCCATGTCTTGGCTCCCGCTCACACGACAACAGCGTTAGGCCCCTAAAACTGAGGCTTTTGAAAAAAATTGTCAAAGAGTAATGACACCCCACTATTTTCAGCCAACTCCCCGCCTGGCTTAACATTGAAAAATGTTAAAAAATGGGAGGGGCACTGCTGTGATCTACAGGTTTGGCGATGGGCTGCAAGGGAAACTGGGTGCTGCTGTTTTTAGATCTCTTGTACTTTAGCTACCAGAAAATATTGACAGTGACAGAATCAAACAGTACTTTTTCAACTGAGAGGTCCTATGAGGTTGAGGATTTTTCTCAAATACTATCTCCACCTTCAATATGGGTAGGTGTTTCTGATCAGGCAGTGTGGCTTGAGCCTTAACAGCATAAGCCACTGACTCAAGCCACCAAAAAGTTAATGTAGTGCCAGAAAATGATAAGCAGTGAGAGGCGGAGGCATCTGAACGGTACAACATTGATCTGTTCAGCAGGTCCATATTCGATATAAACCGAGTCTTGTTTTTCTTAGATGCACTGAATTCTGAATAAATAAAGCGGATCTCTTTACCCTTGGGCGCCTCATTCACTGAACAGAAATCAATGGCAAGCAGCACTGGAACTATGGGAAGTGGGAAGAAAGGCTATGTGGATGGAAGGTTGACACAGTCGGTAACAACGGCCATTTAACGTTAACCTTTCCTGAACCATTTCACTTTCCATAGTTCCAGTATTGCTTGCCGTTGATTTCCGTTCAGTGAGTGCGCATACCCGAGGGTCCTTGTTATTGTCTTGCTTTAGACTCCTATGCTATTATATTTATGAGTGAGGCACGGGTAGAGCGTCATCAGGGGGTGGTAATGTTGTTTTACTGATTTGCATACTATTACGTCTTCATACTTTGGCACCTATAGCAGAGTTAACCCAGAGGGGCACTGCGGAGGCGGAACTGACTACGATAAAAATGATAATTTTACAGTTTGGAAAGATGTGTTCACATTTTAAGCAACGCTAGGCTCATGTCTTGCAAGGCTGACAAGCGGACTGCTTTTGTTTGTTCAGTAGTGTCAGCTTTGATTACATTATATTACAAACTACACAAACTAATGGATTTATCTTTGCTTTATCAGAAATTGGTTAAATAGCAGTGTTGAGTTCTTGTATAATTAAACTGCATCTCGAATAGTACTTAGACAGCCATGTAAGGTTTGTTCATGTGTTGTTCCATGTACTGTTTCTGCATTTTGAGGGCAGCGCCGAAGACAGATCTTTTGATCTTGTTGACCTTGCTGAAAATATGATTTAGAGGATAGAGCAGGTGTTTTATCTTTGAAAGAGCACTGTGAAGGACTAATTATTGTATTTTTACATTATGTAGGTGAGAAATATTAAGTTATTGACAGATTACTAGGTTGACAGATTACTTGCCAAGGACAAGTGCAATTGAAAAACCCTCTTCTCACTGTCCCCTCCTCCATTTGTACTGCAAGTGGCCATTCCTTTTAAATGGCCTGGGCTCACCAGCCAGCCTTAGCTAGTTTGCATTGTAGTCCATCTAATTCAGCAATAAGCCTTCATTTGTCATAAGACTGGCATTTTAAAGGATTTACAAAATGGTGACACATTTCTGATGGTTGAAGCTGGCAAGGGCATTTGAAAAATAAAGAATGTAAATAGTATGAAAGTCACATTATATCATTTATGGTAATCTGATTTTGTTGATATACATCAATAGAAAGGAGACTCTTGTCTAACAGTTGACTGATGGATTTTTATCCAGTAATTTATAGGGCAGAACTAATGTGTTCTAATTGGTTGTAAAGGAATTTGACCATGAAATTTGACTGACCCAGAAAATGAATAAATAAATAAATAAAAATAAACCAAACAAATCAGACCCTTTTATTAAGGGGTGGTCTTTAAGTTAGGCTATTGCTAATTGGGCACTGTGAGTTTTCTTATATATTTTTGATATTTGTCTGGTTGATAAAACAGTGCTTAAAAAAAGAAATATCACAAAAGAGTAATGCCAGTTCAGCTCTGAATAAAAGTCTGGTGCTTTGAGATAATGAGCATCAGTTCCTCATAATGAATATATTTCATATTTCAAATGGCCTTTTTCATTGGGGTCCTGTCTTGATACAATACTTTCTAAAGGAAACTTTAATGACTCCATATATCTTATTTTTTATGCTTCTGCTTCTCTGAACAAAAAAAATATTTTAACAAGACTACCCGATATTTTCTTCAGAGCCCATGTCATCTGCACATAGTAGTTCAAAACATTACATCAAAGGTACTGATGCATAATTTATATTTCGTTATTCAATATTGATTATAGTACTGTTGACTATGGTCCCATTTGCTTATCACTATTGCTCACAAATATCTAAAGCTGTGTGAGCAATGGCCAGACCCTTTGAAAAACAGCTTAGAGGGCAGGCACGTAAGAAATCCATCATCTGCTGCAAAGCACCAGCCGTCAGTGTCTCCCTTTTATTTTGACTTTGAAAACGAGTGGAATGATGTGCCAAGAATACTGCTTTATTTGTCATTAGCGCTCATATCAAGCTGCTGCATTTCACAGGGTGGTAGATACACTATATTGCCAAAAGTATTCACTCACCAAATAATTGAAATCACATGTTCCAATTATTCCCATGGCCACAGATGTATAAAAGCAAGCACCTAGGTATGCAGACAAACATTTGTGAAAGAATGGATCTCTCTCAGAGGCTCAGTGAATTCCAGCATTCCTTGATAGGATGCCACCTGTGCAACAAGTCCAGTTGTGCAATTTCCTCAATACTTAATATACCACAGTCAGCTGTCAGTGGTGTTATAATAAAGTAGAAGCGATTAGGAACAACAGTAACTCAGCCACAAAGTGGTAGGCCACGTAAAATGACAGAGCAGGGTCAGCAGATGCTGAGGCGCATAGTTGTGCAGAGGTCGCCAACTTTCTGCAGAGTCAATCACTACATACCTCCAAACTTGTGGCCTTCAGATTAGCTCAAGAACAGTGCGTAGAGAGCTTCATGGTATGGGTTTCCATGGCCGAGAACTGCATCCAAGACTTACATCACCAAGCACGATGCAAAGCGTCGAATGCAGTGGTGTAAAGCTCCGCCACTGGACTCTAGAGCAGTGGAAACTGTTCTCTGGAATGACTAATCACACTTCTCCATCTGGCAATCCGATGAATGAGTCTGGGTTTGGCGGTTGCCAGGAGAACGGTACTTGTCTGACTGCATTGTGCCATATGTAAAGTGTGGTGGAGGGAGGATTATGGTGTGGGGTTGTTTCTCAGGAATTTGGTTTGGCCCCTTAATTCCAGTGAAAAGAACTCTTAATGCTTCAGCACCAAGAGAGTCTGGACAATTTCGTGCTCCCAAATTTGTGGGAAGTTTGGGGACGGCCCCTTTCTGTTCCAACATGACTGCGCACCATTGTACAAATCAAGGTCCATAAAGACACGGATGAGCGAGTTTGGTGTGGAAGAACTTGACTGGCCTGCACAGAGTCCTGACCTCAACCTGATAGAACACCTTTGGGATGAATTAGAGCGGAGTGTCTGTCCTCACAAATGCGCTTCTGGAAGAATGGTCAAAAATTCCCATAAACACACTCCTAAAGCCTTCCCAGAAGAGTTGAAGCTGTTATAGCTGCAAAGGGTGGGTCAACATCATATTAAACTGTATGGATTTAAGAATGGGATGTCACTCAAGTTCAAACAGTATGCGTGTGAATGCAGATGAGCAAATACTGTTGGCAGTGTAGTGTATATGCAGTGCTGCCGCTGAACTTGAATGAACCAGACGTTCCTTTGAAAGATTGATCTTCATACCTCTCGCTTGGCTTTTAGAGATTGTGTCACATTCTTTTCTTTTAAATGCTCACTATCAGATGAAGAGAAATCTGAGAAATTGAGTTGAAATGGAATCTCATTTGAGCTGGCTGTTACTATACCTTAATGATGTCATTAAGTCTCAAGGGGGGCAGTTGGTCCCTGAATCTTTCAAAAGATTTTTTATTAGCCGCGAGCGCTCAGAAAAAAAAGAGTAGTCACCGCTTTTCCCTCACAAGACCAAGGGATTTTCCTCAGAATATTTCTTCTGGATTAAAAAAAGATCATCTTTCATCTATCTATATAAGTCAGAGTTCAAGTACACACTTCTCTCCTTTCGTTTGTTCAGTAATGCGGAACATATAGTGAGTTTTTATGTGTGTGTGATGGTAGGTTTGTATCAATGCGTTGTCCTCCTGTGAGTCCTCAGTGCCGTGAAAGAGATATGTTATTGAAACAGCAGGGGGGTTCCCTCTTCTGTCCTTCAGCTGTGGTGAGCATTTTTCCGCCTTCCCTCTCTTCATCTTAGCCTTGTCTACTTTTATCTAGCTCGTTCATTATTTTCATTCTCTAAACAGAAATTTGACATTCTTGTGTATTGAAACAACTTCACACTATAGTTTATTTCTAAAATGTAGTGACAGACTGTAAAGATGGACCATTTATTGATTTGTTCATAGCTGTGATGTAACTACATCAGAAATGTCTATTTACTTTCACCAACAGCAGTGGATAAAAGTCATAGAACACATCTCGTTGCCAGTCAGAACAGCCGTTAAGTACATTTTATTCATTTTTAGAAGACATTTATGAGGTGAAGTCAAAGGGATATAAGTAAAAAACAAAAAAAAACAACAACGACAGGAGTTTCCAAAACTGGAGCAATATAGAGAAAATGGGACTCCCAACTATGCAAGACCTGGTAGACCACCAAGTGTTTCTGTCCATCCTTCTACTATGAGAAGACAATTCAACAATATGAGTCTGAAAGGATGTGTAGATGTCAAGGAGCCCTTACTGAGAAAAGTTATTAGGCAAAAAAATAAGAACCTTTGTAAATTGAACAAATAAGCCGCTTGTGTTATCTGAACAACAAATTTACCACCCCAGAGTCCAGACCTCCGCATCAGTAGAAGTGTTTGTGATTATGTACACTCTTCTTCTTTCGGCTGCTCCCTTTAGGGGTCACCACAGCGGATCATCTGCCTCCATTTTGCCCTGTCCATTGCCTCCTCTACTTTCACACCAACTTTCTCCATGTCCACCTTCACTACATCCATAAACCTTCTCTGAGGTCTACCTCTTCTCCATCTACCCGGCAGCTCCATCTCCAACATTCTTTGCCCAATATATCCACTATTCCTCAACACATGTCCAAACCATCTCAACCTGGCCTCTCTGGCTTTATCTCCAAACTGCTCCACCTTCACTGTCCCTCTGCTCATTTCTAATATTGTCCAGCCTTGTCACTCCCAACGAAAATCTCAGCATCTTCATCTCCTCCACCCCCAGCTCAGCAAAGAAGCAAAAATACAATCAACTTCCAAGACTGAACTTTGATGGTGCAGAAAAATATCCTTGCCGATTCCTTTGAAAAAACTGAAAGCAAGTCTCCTGAAAAAGGATGGAAGCTGTAGTAATGGCAAAGAGTGGACTCTCAAAAAATACTGATAAAATGTGATACATAATTTCATATTATATTTTGTTGTTGAGGCTTCTGTGTAATTTTCTATTGTTTTCTGCCTTTTCCATTGTTGAAAAATGGCCATTTAATAAAATAAATAAAGGGTGGTCTCTGACTTTTGCACAGTTCAGATTCTCTCATTCACAGCAAATTAGACGAATGTGGCTTTTATTTTCTTACCCTGGCTGCCCTACTGTTTTTCATGATTTTTGTGTGCGGAGCAGTAATTTCATTATGCTAGTAATTTCAGTAAATTTGTGGCTGCTACTAGTGAATTCACTTGTATCAGAGCATAAATGAAGTGCCACGGTATGTATTGTAATTAATAATTCCAAAATCAGACTGACAATAACTATAAAATGTTCAATTTATTGGCAAATTAAATATAGGTAACTGATATATTGTGCACCTCTATGTGAAACCCAGTGCTGTATCTATCATTAGTCCACAAAGTTGGATAATCTGGCTAGACTGCTCGCTTTAAAACAAATACCCTCTAATATCTTGGAGATTAATCTTATCAGATTTCACTGCTGGTCCTGGCCTTTGCCCCATTGTAGTTTAATTGGATGTTCTCATCAAGGTAATTGCCAGTGCAGCATTGTGATTGGCTCCCTCTTGCTGTAACTAGAGATAGCACCTTGCTATTGCACGCCTAATGTGCTTCCTTTTTCTCTTGAATACACCTAGTGAATGGAGTTCCTTTTAACTATGAATGTAGTGATGCTGTTACTGATGATAAAAGCTGTCCCCTGTCAATCCAGCAACCCTAATTGGCCATTTGCTATGCCAGGACTGACCTAGTTGTGATTGTGTAGTGTTGGTTTCCATGGTACTCTTCTGGATGTTTGCAGGGCAGATATTGATTGACATGGTTCTTCTCCATTCCCAAGCAAGAAAAGATAAATGGCCTGTAGCTCACTGGAGTCGTATCATGGATCAATACCAAGCAGTACTATAGCAGCTAGTCTTAACCTCCACAGAGAAACATATTCTTCAGTGTGTTTTGTTACATTAAAATTTACAGTGGTTGTAATCTGATATGGGTTGACTCACTGTAAGAGAGTAGTTCACTCAGAAGTAGAGCTGCAATGTAAAAAGATTTGACGCTTTAAAGTAAAAATTTAAATATTCAAATGAAATTTATTTGTATAGTGCTTTTTACAACGGATGTTGTCGCAAAGCAGCTTCACATAATTCCAGATAAGACAGAGTTTTAACAAGAAGTGTAAAAAAAAACCCCAGGTGAGCAAGCCAGGGGCGACAGTGGCAAGGAAAAACTCCCTCACAACTGAGGAACCAGGCTCACCAGGGGGGGACCCATCCTCCTCTGGTCAAACTACCTACAAATGATTATACTACTAATATTAATAGCAGTAGTATTAGTAGTAGTAACAGCTAGGAGTCTATGAAATCATCAATGTAAGGTGGGCAGATTGGTCCAAGGTAGGTGGCAGTAGCTGGAGCATGGGCAGCTGGTCTGAAGAGGGTAGCAGGAGGGCTCGACAGTCAGTCGTCCATCAGTGTCCGGCTGGACATGTGGGGGGTTGTATACTCAGAAAAAAGGCAGGGAGAGGGAATTAGTTTTATTCTGTCTGTTGTATGTAAAACAGGGAATGTGAACATTTCCAGAGTGTGGCTAACTAAAAGGAGAGAACCAGAAGGACACACAGACACGGCAGCACTCTGAAACAGTTTGGCATCCCTCCGCTCCACCATCCACAAACCTGAGTGACCACGTGCGAGGAGCAGGACGACAGCACCAGCGTCTCAGTTTACTATAATTCCCTGTGTCCATGGACCCCTGGATCTGCTGCCTTTATCTAAGGGGGAACATTACCTACCAAAAGCTGTACAAGTGAGTTTTCAGCCTAGTCTTAAAGATTGAGACTGTGTCTGAGTCCCAAACATTTTCTGGCTTTATAAGAAAAAGCTCTTCCCCCAGCTGCAGCCTTATGAATTCTAGAAACTATTAATAAGCCAGCACTCTGTGATCTGAGTAGTCGTGATGGCTCATAATGGGAAATAAGTAAGTACTCAGGAGGGAGCCCATGTAGGGCTTTATATGTCAATAAGAGAATTTTATAATCAATATGGAATTTAACAGGCAGCCAATGAAGTGATGATAGCACTGGACTGATATGATCAAATTTTCTAGTTTTAGTGAGGAACCTGGCTGCGGGATTTTGGACTAGCTGAAGTTTGCTTAGATTCCTGCTCGTACATCCTGACAGTAGTGCGTTATAGTAGTCTAGCCCAGAAGTAATAAAGGTGCTAGTACTAGTGTACTAGTGTTTCTGCATCACGCAGGGATAGGGCATTTCTTATCTTGGCAATGTTGCAAAGATGTAGAAAAGCTGTTCTAGTGATGCTGCCTGTGTGTTGATTGAATGATAAATCTGAATCAATTATGACACCAAGATTTTTTGCTGCTGAGTCAGGTAGTTTATTTTTTGCCAATTTTGGACCCAGAAGGAGAACCTCTGTTTTGTTACTGTTTAGTAGGAGGAAGTTCCGTAACATCCAGCCTTTCATGTCTTTTACACAGTCCTCCATTTTCTTTAATCTGTATTTGTCATCAGGCTTGGCTGATATGTAAAGTTGTGTATCGTCTGCATAACAATGAAAGTTAATGTCATGCTTACTTATAACTGTGCGTAACAGTAACATGTATAGAGTAAATAATAAAGGTTCTAAAATAGAGCCTTGTGGAACTCCAAATCTTACTTTTGAATAATTGGAAGATAAATTGTTTACACTGATGAACTGATAACGTTCTGTTAGGTAAGACTGGAACCATGATAGGGCTGTCCCTGTGATTCCAACCATGTTTTCTAACCTAGGAGACTATTGTGGTCTATTGTATCGAAAGCTGCGCTGAGATCAAGTAGCACTAACAGGGATACGTAGCCTTGTTCAGAGGCAAGAAGAAGATCATTAGTTATCTTAACTAGAGCTGTCTCAGTGCTGTGGTGTGGCCTTAATCCAGATTGGAATTTTTCATATATATGGTTCTTATGTAGATATGAACTAAGTTGTTGGGCCACAGCTTTTTCTAAGATCTTTGATATAAATGGTAAGTTAGAAATAGGCCTGTAATTTAATACGCTAACATCAAGATTTGGTTTCTTAATCAGAGGTTTGATAACTGCTAGTTTAAAAGCTTTAGGAACATGGCCCAGACTAAGGAATGATAGTTAAAAGAGGGTTTATAATGACTGGCAGTACTTCTTTGAGTAATTTTGAGGGAATTGCATCGAGTTTGCAGGTTTTGCAATTTGCAGAGGAGATAATCTTCTCTAGCTCTAGCTGTGGGAGTGGGTAAAAAGTTTCCAGCCTTTTTTCTTTTTTCAGCGTTTTGTTCTATATCGGCCAAGTCAGATGACAGCCAAGTTGGATTTAATACTGTGGGTTGAATTTGTTGTCTAATATTTTCAATTTTATTATTAAAGAAGTCCATAAAAACTTCACTGGTGAGATATTGATGTTAAAATATTGATTTTATTGAACTTGAAATAATATTTTAACAGAGATTGTTGTTCAGTTAACTTACTGTTCAATGTTCATTAAACTCAAAATTGTTATACTGCCAGGTAACTTGCTTTCTGACAGGGTGGACAGTGTGATTATTCGTTTGGTTCAGTCACATGACCTCCTCCTGGCAGTGGCCACATTAATGACCATCTTCTACTGTGTCTCAATGTGAGGGCGATGTGGTGAATTAAACGACAGAGTCTCAGTTCAGAATCAGAATCTCAGACACAAGCACTAACATTACTGTTATAACAGTAAAAGTGCATAATTTCAAATGGGTCATATTCCTAACCCTGTGCCGAGTCATTCTATAAGAAAACACAAGCTAAGTTAATCAGACAGTCTCATTAGGTTATATGAAAAACCCAACAGGCTGAGTCATTAGAGTTACCCTAAAATATGACTACTGGGTTAATTTGAACTCTTTTGTTGTGCTACTGTATGATATTCTTGTTTGCATGTTTTTCATTGTAATATTTTTACATTTTATGTTTCTTCTACTTAAATAATCAAAATAAAACCAAAAAGTATTGTTCAATTACTGTTCAAAAACTGAAAAACTGTTCAGTTTAAATCAAAAAGCTTCTTTTCCATTTGCTGCAGATATTATGGCAATGTTATTCTAACCTGTAAAGAAGATGATAAAACAGAAAAAAAATAAACAGACACAGTAAATCCAAAGTGGTGTAACATACATTGAGAGATGAGTAATCATGCAATGATTTAAGCCGTAAGTTAGTGCTGCTGCCTGATGAGAAGCCATTCAACAGTCTCTCTTCTGATCTATGGACCTTCCACACGGTTAACTGTGGTGATGCTGTTAATCAGTTCGATTAATTTTCATGGCTTTTGCACAGCAAAAGTTGATGTTAGTGATATCACTGCTGAAACAATGAGGTAATTAAATGTCAGTTAGCTGATAAAGGAATACAGTAAAAGTTTTTATTTCTGTTTTCTGATGCCTGTTCTTGCATCATAGAATATATTTCAATTCTCATTCAGTTCAGTTCACAAGAATGACATCACAGCTGTAGTGACATCACATAAGACAGAATAAACAATAAACCTGAATAAACCTGTGCAGAGTAACTCCGTAAATTGCACAAACTGCACAGTAACAAAGGAGCTGATTGGAGGTCAAGCTATTATGACATCATCTTATTATATTATGTATTTTTACCAATTACTTGATGTCTCATCTTAAATGTTTGCCAGTTTTTTAAGTACAGTGTAGTTTGTAATGTATGCAACGTTTGCCATTGTATATATATTATAATGAATCCAACTGTCTCCACAAATACATCCTGATGCTTAAATGAAAAACCTGAGTGCTGTTTAGGCCTACAGTGATGCTGCTGGTTTTGATTTTGTGGCTCAGGTCACTTGCTTCTTAATGCGACTAGAACAAAATGCTTTTTGCCCGAAGACTGAACAGATACACAATGCACAGTGCAAACTCTCCTCTGCAAACAGACACCAGAAGTCAGCAGTGCATTATCTAAATGGAGAATCTGAAGTTTTTCGACTGTGAGTAATGCCTCCCTGTTTCAGAGGAAAATGGCTCACAGTATGACAGACATAAATATTGCACTCCCTTATCCATATTTAAATATATATTTGGAATATATATTTTGTGTATAAAATGACAATGTGGTGCTCTTTTAGACAGGGGCTATTTTTAATTTTGGCACTTCCAAATGGCCTCTCGGAAACGGGGAGCATTTGTTGGCTGTTTTTAATTTTTCCCCATTATTTATTTGTTTATTTATTTATTTGTTTGATGAAGCAACTATTCCATTCATGAGCTCATGCAGTTTTCAATTTGTTCGTTGCGGCTTAGTTATTCCATTGTCTTGGTTTGACTCCTTCCTTTTTGTTGTCATTATCTAAATTATGATTTTGGCTTATCTTCCTTTTGCTTCCTATTGCTTTTGTAATCATGGCTTCTATGCTGTGCAACTTCTGAAAAGGCTTCTACAGTGCCTGTGGGAGCTTACAGGCTCATGATATTTTTTGCCTTTTGCTGCACAGAATGGCAGTGGCTGTTTCATTAACCTCAGTCCTTATCAAACACTCTGCACAATTTATTGTGTGTCAGAGTTGGGGTAAGAAGGTGATTTTGGAAGCGTGAGGCTGTATATTGTTTTTTTTTTTTTTTTTTCTCAGCAGCTGTTCACAGCCATTTGCTTTTTCTCTAGTGTTACATATAAGACGGTAACACTCGCAGAAACTTTGAGAAAGCAGGAGTACCTGCCTCATCTTGAAATATGGAATTGCAGAAAATATTAAAGTAGCCCATGTTATCAGAGCCAACAGAGATACTTGAATTGTGAACAATAACAAGAATCAGACAGTTGTGATTTGGGATGATTGTAGCCTTGTTGGTTTCTCTCCAAATCACAGGAGACGAAGCAACAGAGCAACAGTATGTGAGAGAAAAAATAAATATTTAACAAACTCTTTTGTCTGGATCCTTTTGTTCAGGAAAAGGCCATGAGAGATTGGAAAATTGCATCTCTCAATAAGTATGTCAAGATTTGATTTGATGTTCCTCTCTTTTGTGGAAACATCTTCTTAAATATTCATGGGCCTTTTGCTCTCCAAACATGAGTTTGCCCACTTATACGTGGTGTGTTCAGCCAGCCGGATGGTAATTTAATCGTGATTGTGACTGTGGCTCAGTGAAACCCCCTATTGGGCCAGGCTTGTGCTCTGTGACACTGCTTTCTGTTGCTTCATCTTTGTCGTGTCATGTAATGATGAAATGCAATTACAAGAATTGCATTTCCTCCTGGATTTGATTAGATGCTGGAATAGGGGCACTGAAAATAGCCAAAAACAGAAAAAAGAAAATTGAACTATTGTTATTGTGCTGGAGTGTCAAAGTGTCTCCTCTTTTTATATTGGGATGGTTCTCTACCTGGCAAAATGTGATAAATTCCAACCCTCTTTTAATCAGTTGAGCTCTGTAGGACAATTGCCAGAGTTTAAACTGCTCTCTCAACACACACGCTTTTTCATTTTTTACGGTCCTTTCCCTTTTGGAAAGAAAGATTGGTTTACCCATTATAACAACAAATGTCTGACATAATTTTATTATTATTTTTGAAAGATAAGTGTGGATTCTTAATCTTACAGTCAATAGCACATTAAATCGCTGTTGTCGGAACAAATCATTGTATCCAAAATGGTAACTTTACAGGAGAAAAGAAAAAAAAGGAATGTTCAAATTTTCAAAGCGGCAAAAATGGAGTTACAAGGTTTTGTCCCAACAGCAATGATATGTAAGTAGAATAGTATATATTTTATTCTGATTTGAATTTGTCATTAATATTAAAGTTGTTGTGCAGTCTTGGGCTGGTAGTTTACTTTAGATACTTTGTAGATGCTCAGCTTGTTGTTAGCTTACATGATCAAATATCTATTAAAAGCATCTGAGCTCTAAATGTTCATTCCTCCATCAAGCAAAGGAAAGATTTATTAGAACAAACCTGCAGTGAGAACGCTGCTTGTCAAAATGATTAGACTACAAAATGGTGATAAAGTTTTGGATTAAGCTCTTCAGAAAATCTCACTCACAACTTAGTGTGGATACTACTTAGAGACAGACTTATACTGGCTTCATAATAAGCTAAGCTTCATCTAGGTTACTGTACTAAAACTAATTTTAATATGATGTCTAACAATCAATAGCGCTACAGAACACACAGTGACAGGCAGATGGCGTGTTTCTCAACCTCTTTTCATAGCTTCATAATTCCGTATGTTAGTCTCAAACAATCTTGTGGTAAGATGAAGTGGAAAGGGTAGATTCTACAGATTCAGGGAATGGTTGGACCATATTTGTGTGTTGTATCATCACAAAAATAGAGACACTTATTCAGAAACATCAAATTTGGCACATGGATGATTTTGGTGACCCCAGAGAATTAAGACTGGTTAGCCGCTTGGTTAGCTTAACTTGCTGCTGACAGTTACCTGTTAAACACATTGTATGTAAAGATAAAAGTTAGCATACTCATGCACGTCATCATTTGTTTTGTTTCATTTAAGTTTGCTTAAAGATGCTCACTTTAAATTGGCCAACATTAAAATTTATCAGTTTTTAAACGTATGTCTGTGCCAAACATCTTGTCAAGCCAGTTTATTTTTGAGTGAAGAATGTTTTCTTCTAGGTGCTTTTAAATTTTCCATTCTTTTGGTCATTATATCATTGCTTGGCATCAAGACAAATTTTGATGGCAATACAGATTGTAAAACAAATGTAGATGTAATTAATTTCCTAACTCACTACTCAATTTAATATATTACACAATTATATTTGAATAGTGTAGCAGAAGGAAAGTAATAGAGGAGTAAAGGGTTAAAGATAAAGGCACTGGGATCATAATTTGCGCATTTTTGTATGTTCTCAGGCTGCAGGAAGAGTGGAACAGGGGCACAAATCAGTGGCTCAGAAAGCATGTGTAGGATTGCCTTTTATCATCTGCGGTATCGTTTTCACCTGCCTCCTACCGCTATAGCTCTCAATAATGAGCTTGTCGAGCGGCAATGAGGTACGAGTCCTTGAATTAAAACGGCATTCTTCACTTTGATCATGTGGCTCTATGCACAGCTCTGAAATATAATCTGCCATCTCACATTAAGAATCTCTCGCTCTGCCGTTCCTCTCTCTCTTTCTCTCTTACTCTCTCTACATCGCCACGGTCTCACGAGTTTGTTATTCTACACAAATGAGTGGTGGGATCACACCCTGCACTCACATATCTGGAATTTATTTGATGTTCAGCTCATCTTGGGCATGCTGCTCTAAAACACTGCTGTTTAGATTTAAAGGAATAGCAGTCATTCTGCTGTTGTTGAAGTTGTCTTAATTATTTTCTTGCCAATTGCATATTTATCACCAAGTGATGAATGTGATATTTGTTATGTCCACCAGGGAGACATATCTAAAGTACACAAGCCAATTTTTTTTAAACAGGCACGCATGCAATTAAACGACTTGAGTTGAAGAGCAAGTAAAAAGATGGAACAGGACTCAAGCTGTGCTTCTGTCTAATCACAGTGAGTCATCAATGCTTAAGGCGCTATTTGAATTTCCAAAGTCTATCAGAGTGCTGGCTTCATTCGCCATCAAGAGACGAGCTGTTGCTCATGCATCTCTTGCTTTGCGTGGCCCTGCATGTACGCGTCCTACTGTCTTAGCTACCTGTGTGTGTGTGGGGAGGGTGACATTTAAAAGCATCATCCTCCTCCATGTCACATGGCTTCATTGCTTCTGATTATGCCGACGTTATGATGGAGCAGGCAGTAAACAACCTATCTTTCTCAGTGGGACATCACACCAGTACCATCTCTCTCTTTCTCTCTTTCCCCCTCTCTCTCTCACACTACAGGTACTGCCAGCCCCAGCCTTGCATGTCACTTGATTTGTTAATATGCTAATAGCAGTGAGCCTTGGTGCTTTGGAACAAAAGGCCCCCTTCGATCCTGCCACTGCACAGGATGTTTAATTATTGTGAGTTATTACTGCGCCCAAGTGCTTATCGTAGTTGATTTTAGATACTTAAGACGCTGATGGCTGAGAAAAAAGGAAGGTCGTAAATAACAACGCTGTGAAGTTTTTCAGATGTTTGTGATATGGCTCGTCTCCTGCTTACCTGCTTTGCCTCACTCTCTAAAAGCTGGGTGTTGTACTCAGTGAGGAAGAGAGAGAGGGATACAGGAGGGTGCACAGTGCTCTGCCCGTACAGGCTAGTTGCATAATTGGGAAAGAAAAGGTGTATCGCAATTCTCTCTATCGATTCACAAAACCTGACTTTCATTTAGACTCATTTTCTGTAAAATTCATACACACCCAGAAAACATTAGAAACTTTAGCACCACAAAGTTTGTGGAGGAAAGAAATTGCAGGATCCACTAAAGCACAGATGTCATATATTGGCCACACATTTCATGTATATGGATTGTTCTTACGGAATTGGTTAAAAGTCAAAGATGAAAACACATTTTCGACTTTAACTGAGTTGCAATTTATACTAAAATCTTTCTACATGGAGTGACCCTGTATCCTAATTATGATTATTTTATTAAAATAAATATTAAACATTCAGTTTTGTCACTACTAAAACAATCATAAACACTGCCGAAACTTTACCAGACATTTCAGAAGTAACTTTCAGTAGTCACAACTTTAGCTAACTCAAAAATGCTAGTCAGTGCATAAAAATCATATCTTAATTGAAACTCCAAAAAGTTCATGTAATTGCAGTAAATGTGCTTCGGTAGTAATGATTCTTAATGTAACACACTGATTTTTATACAATAAGATCTAAGTGCTCCATGTGGCCATGGGTGAGAGGGATGCAGTCTTACTTCCTGCTCAGAAATGCAGGGTTGTGGCTAAAATAAGGCTCTGCCTATTTCCCCTTTAGTATTGGTAGTGGCATGAAAATGTGGCTAGAGCATTTTTGAAGGTTTTTTTTTTATTTAAAAACTCATAATGACTTTAGATCTTTTAACTCCACTTATCTTAAAAATATAAATTTTCAGTTTTCACAAGTTGAAATTTAGTAGTGGTTAGACTTTGGGACAGCCACCTTCCAATATAACGTACTTGAATGATACTTTTGAATATATTTAGTGTATTATTATTAGTATTGGAGATCTTCCACTTTGGAGATTTCAGACTCAATACACCTGGCCCTATATTCAAAACCCCTGAAGGCCTTCATTATCTCGATCAGGTGTGTTAGATTAGGGTTGGAGCTAAACTGGGCAGAGTGGTCTCCAGGACCAGGATTGGTCACGCCTGCTGTACATCTTAAATGACTTGAAATCGATTCATGAAGTGCTTAAAGATAACAACCCCTCTTGCATAACCAAGGTACGGCTTAAAAGTAGCAGTAGAAGCGTCTATAATGATGTGTAAATTTACCTTTTTCATTGCTTGTGGTATTGAATGTAGTTGAAGGGGTCCTCGTAGCCTGAATGGAGATGTAGGCACTTCAGACAGCAGCCATGAGGTAGTTATCATTGAACTTCACTTGAACTGCAAAAAGGAAGGGCTGCTTTCAGTCGTTCACTGCCTTCCAAGACATGCTTAATTTCCTCCAGTGCTTCGAAAAGAGATGAAGCACAATCACATGCTTTTCTCCCAGTGAAAAGAGAGAATATTGTGTGACCATTTAGCAGATAGTTTAACATTTTGTGACCTCGAGGAAAAGATCCAGATACTTTAGCATTGAAAGTTAAATCAAGAGAGCAAAAAGCTGTGCTGGATCTTAGCATGGTGGCTGTTTTAACACAGGAGGTGGAAAACCACAGGTCCTGGAGGGCTGCAGCATTGCAGAGATTAGTACAGTGGACCCAGATAGACTCGTAACGTGCTTGCCCATTAGCTGGTGAGTTGGATCAGTAATGTTAAATCTGGAAAAAACCTAAACTTTACAGTGCCCAGCACCTCCAGGACCTAAGTCGGGCAGCGCCACTTTAACAGATTCCTGCTGTTCCTTTAGGATTCTTATGTCCTCTCTGCTCCCCTGTGTTTGCATTAACCCTGCAGATTAGCTCCAGCAATAATTCCTTTCTAGGTTTACCTCAGCTTATCGATTTCACAAAAATGTACCACTGCTGTGCAGCGCGCTTGTATAAAAGACAGCCGACAGAGGCAAAGCCCTTGTAAGACTGTTTACTCTGGACAGCAATCTAAATGAAAATCTTGGCAAACATCGACTGCCATTAAGGAGAGGAGTCGTGGGTGTGCAGGTGGAGTGCTCTCTGGAGTCGTGAGCAGCCTGGTGACATCTTTGTGCTGCTTTGGCAGGGTTACCATGTAGTGGTCAGGTGATGAAGTATTCAAATCCAATCAGCCAGTGGTCGAACACCTCTGATAATCTGAGGTATTTTAAGAGATATGAAACGGGGAGTATTTTTGAAGGGAGGGCAGGCATTTGCCATTGCTTGGATGTCAGGCACAATGGGTCCCATGATGCTTTTTTGCCATAGTTGTCTCTTTGCTTGCTTTGATTGGATGAGATGGGTTATTCTTTTACTGTGCTTCCTCCTTATGTTTCATAGTAGTCACTCACTATAGTTGGCATTGCTGTCAAGATGACAATGTATTTAATCTGCCTCCAAATCCTTTGATAGCTTGTCTGTGTGTGCAGAGAACTAATCACACTGATACAGAACTAAACCAGTCAATCATAAAGAAGCAAGTCAAGTAAATTCAGACAATGAGGCAGGAATTCAAACATAAGCATGCAGGTTTCTCAGGTTTTGAAATCAGCATCCTGCTGGATCTCGGTGACTTTATTTTGGATTTCAAAAAAGATGACACTGGGCACAAGGGGCGTGTTGGGCGACCCATGGAAGACTTAAGAAAGCAAATGTTAACAAGAAAGCAAAGCCAAATCCTTGAGTTGAATGAATCTGACATACAATGCAAGAACAATTTTATATCCAGGAAACTTGGCAAAACAACAAAATACACATCTTAGTTTGTGAGAGGTAGCATTGTGGTCTGGTATATCAGTCGAAATTCTACCTCAGGTATGAGTTTTCTCCAAACTGTTGTACCGGGATGCCTCAAATAAGCAAGGATAATGACAAACAAGCAGTGCAAACTATTCTAACATTAGGTTGTTGGGCTTGGTATGCTTCAGACATGTTTTAAATAAAAATGAAAACGTAGCATTTCCACAGTCATCTCTCGCTGTGTTTTTGAGGCAACAGACATAAAAGAATGGTCAGTTTTTTGGGGTTAATCTTCATCTAACATGGTCACCAGAGCGCTTTTATTTACTCTCACACTGTCTAAAAAGAACTGCCTGAAGTTTTTTCTTGTGTATGTTCTTGGGAAAGGTCCTAAGAAAAAGTCAGATTTCTGATGTTTTCTTAAACCACAGCTCTTGAATGAGCTCCGTTGTTCAAGTGGTTTGTATGTGAAGCACACATGAGACAAATTTCTTGAGAGATTCAGCAATGTTGACGGATTTATTTATTTATTTATTTTTTATTTCTTTGTCCACCTTAAATGGTGCCTGTACATGCCGCAATGTAACTGCTTCTCCATTTAAGGTGGAACATGAAATTTGATAGCCTTAGAAATTAAGATATGACCCAACATTTTAGCACCAAATTTGCAGAGTCCTCAGGGTGTTAGAAAGCAATTTTGACAGGTTTATCTAGCAGCGGGCAATATAAAAATATTTTATCATATTTATTATCGTGATACACAGTATGCATTTCCAAGCATTGATACTTCAATACGTCAGCTAGTCAGAGCATGTTTCTTTACAAAGAGAGCACATTTTGGCCTATTTAATTGGATGTAGTGCAGCACAGTATGTGAAATATTTACTTTTTTCCATTGCATGCGTAATTTTTCTTAACAGATTTTAGATGTGATTCAAAGTGCATTGTGCCTTTGTCAAAATCTTACCTAAGTATTGCGTATCACAAACATTTCTTTTAAGTGTTGTTATGCTGTTAATATACAATTTTTTTCATATCACCCAGGCCTGAGTATATTTTGTTTATTTATATATTGTTTAGTTCGGTTTTTACTATTTTGCACAATATAAATATTTCACTTTAATTTGGTTGTTAAAACTGGTTCTTGTTTAAAAGTAAAATGACCAAAATATACCAAAACCATTAGAAATTTTATTATACTGTGATATAAATATGTTGCCCAATAATATTAAGAGCCCAATTAGACCCACGCTATTCAATTCTAAAATTACCAGACATCCTTCTTGAAAGAGAATAATATCCATAACAGAAATATATGTGGGACTGTTTTAGAATTTATGCATTAAGAGGCACGTGGCCTCCTCTGTTCTGTGGTCCACAGGATGAAGTGTGGCTCTCAGCTGCCTGTCAGATCCAAGAGCCAGGGTGGGTGCCTTGCTATGAGCATCTATCCTCTTTGATATAGAGCACTGAGTTTGATTTGATGAGGGAGAAACGTAGTTCCTGCATCTTCAGCTGATGCATTCGAGTCACACCCCTAAAACCAAGTGGATCTTTGTGTGAGCGTTAACCATTCAGTTCCCGTCAAAGAGTTAGGAGGTGGGCTCTAGCTGATTACTGGATGGTATTGTGACCTGTTCACTCGCTGAATCCCGTGCAGAAATCGAAGGCACCTCTCTGCAGTCTGTGGGGGTGGCTGTGCAAAGTTGATGTTTAATCGATAGTGATGGATCAAAGTGGTGCACCCCTCTAGCCTGTGGTAATAGCACGTTAGTGTTCGCAACTTCACAACCTCCTTTCATCTCAACACTCTCTCTCCTCACTCTCTCACTCTCCCTCACTCACAGCTCAGTGAAGAACCCTCATGCTTTAGGTGCTTGTCTTCATTCCTCCACCCTCCCTTTGCACTGCCTCACTCTTTAATTAGCAGAGGGAACAGAGTTCAGCAATGCTTGGACTGACATCCAAAGACCATGAACCATCTTTAGAGAGATGTAGTCATTTGCCACATTCCTACTCGGCAGGGAAAAAAATCACAGCTCCTATAATGAAATGGCATATTAAAATATATGTAGCTAAATGTGACATGCCTGGGCAAATGTGGGTAAATTAGCGTGTCACTGGTGAAATCAGATTCAACTGCCTCTTCAGGTTTGATAATTCTCAGAGTGAAATACTGAAGTTAACTATTATCCTGTCAAGGCACAGCCGCAGATTGTACACCTCTCAGTCTGCCCGACACTCAGAGTGATAGTCATAGACTCTCTACACAGAGAAATTGAACAAATGCTGTCCTGTGAGTGAATACAAATCTTTCACACATTGCTGTGGGGTGGCCAGTAAATAAATAAATAAAACCTTTCTAGAAGCTATGAATGAGATCCTGTTCATCATTTGGCAGGGTGAGGAAGACTCTTTCACCATCACTTACAGGTTGTCAAGTGTCCTAGCTGACAAATGTCTCACAATATATTGGTGTGGAAAAGCGCATCTATTTCAAAGAAAAACTCAGAAATGGAATGTTTATCCAGAAAATACTGTGATGTCCTTTTGTCCCCCTGTGAAGTTACGTGGTTGTTATTATCATTCGGCATTTGTCCAAGGTGTTTTAAAGGTCGTATAGTACAGAAGGTAAACTAATGTGCAGGAACAAATTAGCCTTGCGCCTCCACTCTCCTGCCAAACTGTAACCTTAAATTTTTGCTCGACCAATAGCGAGCAATATCTGGGTAATCAAATGGTCCAGTTGATTCAATGAAGGAAAATGGGTTAATGGAAAATGTGCATTTTCAGCTGAAACCAAGAGCAAAAGCTTTTCTTTTCCTGCATTTCAAAAATCTATCTAAATTCAGTATCAGACTCTGCAGGGGAACATTATTCAGATTGAATAATTGAAAATGTACCCTGATTAAATGTATTGATCTGAAGACAGCAGAAGTTTTTAAAAAAGAGTAGCAGTTTTTGCAGATCTTTTCTTGCAGGTGATTCTCTGACTGGATAAAGACATTTTTATAGACTGCTAACCCAACCAGGAGCCTGTCTCACAAAGCAGAATTTCTCATTTAGACAGTTTATATTCTCATTAGACGTGTGTGTGTGTGTGTGTGTGTGTGTGTGTGTGTGTGTGTGTGTGTGTGTGTGTGTTTCATATATATATATATATATATATATATATATGAAATGTGTCATATATGATATATGGATATCAAGATTATAAAGCAAATATTTCTCTAGTAATATGGAACCAGTGACAATGTTGTTTTTTACTGTTATAAATATTGCATCATGCTTTCATATGCACACAAAGATTACTCATAGCTCGTATCTAAACCTGTCATAATGGAGAAAGTTGAATAACTGCTGAATAGCAGGTTAACTGCAGGTGCATTTGTAAGGTTTTGTGAAACTGGAATTTAATTTGGAGCCCTGTCTAATTTGAAATAGCTTTTATGGTGCTCACAATGACTCAAATTGATTACTCAGTTTAAAAATGAATATTAAAAAATTGATTGGATTTTACATTTTACAAAGCCATGTTTGGCAGACTGAAGTGGAAGCTATTGAGCATTCAGATCACTTTTGTGTGTAGCACAACATAACATTTTGTATTTGCAAATGTTTGAAATTGTAACAAAGTAAAAAACATGTCACTTCTATGTCTGTGACACGCTTTAAATGCTTCAGATGTTCGCTGGACACTGCTGCTAGCTTGACACTAAAACTACTTAAAATGCATGATACTGGAACACACATTTATTAATTTTTTGCCACACAGTATTTTTGTTTGGAGCATTCTAATGAAATAGGTCAAATTGTGGTTCTAGAGTTAAAAATAAAACTATTAATAAAAAATTATGTATTTAGACAATAGAAATTTACGATTATGAAATTATTTGAACTCGAGACAAATTAAAACAATAATAAAACTAAATGTATAAAATCATCATTTATACTTTACTTTCTATTTTCTGTTATTAATTTGTGGAAATAATGTTTTTTTTTCCAGATTTTTTAAAGATCTTTTTGATTTGTTTGAAGTGAAGTTTAAAGGTTAGTTTTATCATAAAATCATTAAAAAATTCTTTCCCTTATTTTCATGTCTCTACCAAAGCAGTTTTAGTCTGTAGGCGGAGCCTTATTTTAGCCACACCTCTGTGAGAATGCATCCCTGCAGTTAGATCCCATTTCTTTCAAGTAAGTTTCCAAAGGTCTGAAAATCAGTGTGTAACATTAGGACTTGTCACTAACAAAACATTTTCTGCAAAAAAGTTCCAAGTTAGTTAAAAGTTTAAATTTATCTTTGACTTGGAACCATTTCGGTAAAATGATCCATATAAGATATATGGATTTTAGTCTGCATAGTACACTGTTTTTCAGTTAAGATTAAAGAGAGTTTTATAGAGGCCTAGATTACTCGTTTAATCATTAAAATAATGACTAGGTGACTTTGTGAGACCAAGGCCCCAGTTGGTTTTTTGTGCATTACAAGGGAATATTACAAGAGAATACATGATCTGTATCAAGTGCACATACCGAGACACACAGCCGACACAAGAAAAACGATTCATTGGTATTTCTGAGTGACAAATATTACATACAGCTAATTTAATCTGACTGTGATAGATAGATAGATAGATAGATAGATAGATAGATAGATAGATAGATAGATAGATAGATAGATAGATAGATAGATACTTTATTGATTTGCAATGTCTCTAAATTTAACATGCCTCTGCTGCCCCTTATTATCATCATATTTTATTCTGTCTTCATTAATTTGGCACAAAGCTCCTGTTGTCTGAAGAAGGGGGAAAATATTGACTTTTTCCCTGAATTTCAACTAATCTCTCTGCAATTGTAACAAATGGAGTTTCCTTCTGTCGATAGGTAGAATGTTATGAAAAGCTGATTTCTAAACAGTGTTTTTGTTTGTTTGTCTTTGGTACGGATGGCCTATCTCCCACTCACCGCCTCGCTCTACTTGGTTGTGTCTTCTAGGGGAGAGGCACTGGCCGGTGCGGTCTCAGAGTCACCATGGTAGGAATGGCAATTCTGTGTAGTTGAGTGTGTTCTCCCCCCTTTGGCCTCTGACGCTGGCCTCTGTCTGTGTTTGTGGTGGCTGTGTAAGTCTGTGTACGCCCACTCCTCACCATGTAGAAATCTGTGCAAATGGTCAGCTAGATCTGTTCTGTTTTCATGTGTGTTTCTTTATTTTTTATTTCTTCTCATTGAAAGCCCAGCATTCCGTTTTGCTTAACCTGCTCCTTCCCCTGTAGTGGCTCTGTTCCTCTGGACTCTTATCTGTCCCCCAACCCCCTCGGAGTCTCTCCCTCAAGCTTTGGACACCTTCGGATGCTGGCGTCTATGCAGGGATAAAGACAGCTTTATTGATGATGTTACTTCTTATTAATGAAAGAAGACATCAGATAAAACTGTGCTTATCCTTGTTAGCGACTCGACAGTGCTCCTCATCAAAGGAAGATCTTGGCCTTGGGATCTTCATAGCAAATCTGGTATGTGGGACGACTGTTTACAACAAGAAAAGAAGTCTTTCTGTTGTTGTGTATTCTCTGTTTGGGGAGTAAAAAAACAAGAATTATTTCTTCTTCTTCCATTTTTTAAATGGTATTTGTTTCATAATGCCATTAGCGGTGTTATATAACCTATTTAGGCTGAGTAAATAAAAACAAACAAGGGAACACGCAATGTGCCATGAGCTTTTATGCCATAGTGTGCTAAGAATGTTTCCGCCATGCATTAGTATGGGGTCAGCGTGCTGGGTTATGGGTCAATGTCCATTATATTACTTGCATGCCCATGATATTGTTAAATGAGCCATTGGAGTGCTGCTCATTCTGACCCCTTGAGATGGGTTATATAGTCGCTCCATGAACCTATCTGTGTGTAGTTGTCAGTGTGGGGTAAAGCACTTTGCAAGCGAGCCCTGACTATTATTTACACATCAAGCTCTTTTACCTCGATTGCCTTGGGCTTACCCTGACTCCCAGAGTATGAGTGACTTTAACAGAAGGGGTCCTAGGAAGACTGTTGCTGTTACTGACACATCACATTATTAGAAATCCATCATCAAGCAGTCAGGGTTTTATTTTTTTGTTCTTTGTTTGTTTGCTTTTTAACATGTTTATGGCAGAACAGAGTCAGACGCAGGCGGAATTCAGTTTGTCAGTCCAAACTGCACGTTTTTAGGCCAAAATCTGCCTGCATGCATGACCATTATGGCATTTAACATTTTGCAATTAAATGTTAATGCTCTTTGTCTGTCGCTAAATGCCAACCCCCAGTGGCTCACTGGCCCCTTCGTCTATCAGAGCAAGAGGAGAAGGGCAGGCCGACTGCATTCGGCCTGTCAACACGCCCAGTGGGGCCCGACCCCGTGCCTCGCCCAGCCCAGCCCCACATATCACACGACTTTGGTAATTAAATGGCATGACCATTTATTTTGCATGGTGGCAGGGGGGAAAACCAACAGAATAAAAAAGGTTAAGCTTGTAAAAAATTGAGTGGTGATTCTGCTTTTTGGCCACATGCTGGTCTAGTCCACATGCTGGCTCACTGAAGCCTAGATAAAAAGACACAAAAGACTGAACTCCACAACGTACAGCCAATAATTTGTCAGTCAGTTGTTTCATTTGGAGATGTTGTGAGCAGATGGCTTTGAGTTTTGTTGTTTTCTTCTTTAATCAAATGTGAACTACTATTTTTCAACTTCACAGTACTCTTGCACATACTGAGAATCATGACTATCAGTCAGAAAAACAATGTTGATTTTTACCAGACATGATATAGAAGAAGATTCTCGCTTGACTTCAGATTGTGGTTATTAAGGAGGCAACTTTGTGTTGCAGTTGCATCCAAACAAGCCTGAGTTGGCCTGGGGGTGACGGCAGGGAACACAACACTGGAGGCTACACAGCTGTTCATGCAAATGTTCCCTTATGACCTTGTTTATTTGCTTGCACTTGATTTTTTTCCAAGGAATATTTTCATGATATTTATATTTTTATTACAACTATTCAAAGAACAGACATAAATCGTATCATGAATTTCACGTCTCTGCTGGAGTTCAACTACTGAGGTTTAATGTCATTGAATGATTCATGCAAAATGAGATATTGATGTGTTTTGTGGTAATTGCTTATGCAAATGACAGACGTTTCAGTTTTTTGGGGGGGTGGGGTGTTTGATTTCGTTAGATTGTTTGTGTCGATGCAACAATATTGGACTAAAAGCCTTCCAGCCTTAGCTGAACTTTGAAATAGGTTCTGAAAGATGTCTTTAAGGAGTGAGCAAAAATATAAAAGTGAGCGTAAAATGACTAAAAAATGAGATGAGTATTCCAATAGCCTAATGTTATTGAAAGAATATAGCATACATATCAACTACGTCACTGTGTGATGTTGATTGCATGTTTTCCTCTCGTGAATATGCAACAAAAATGTCAGACTACTGAATCATTGGTGTACCATCTGGATATTATGCGTACTGGCAGGAGTGTTGTTGTCAGGATGTATTAGGCGTGAAGCGGGAATGTGTGCGATGTGAGGATTCATTTGCTGTAGGCGCTGGATCAGCGATCGCTGCTCTCTATACTGTTTTTGTTTTGAAAGGCCAAACCCATCAACAACGTGGGCTGTACATGATTCACAACAAAGTGGACCGCATGGCAAAACAAGGGTGGCTTTAACTCTGCAAGACCAGCAGGGCCCTATGAATGTTTTTAATACCGTTTTTAATGTCCCTGTGAACTAGATGACTCATAGCAATGGATTGACCCCATCAGTCCTCTGGACTCAGCAGGTCAGCTCTTTCAGCTGAAGTCTGATCTTTCGCCTGAATTCTGTTCTCCACCCTCTGAGGAGCAAGAACTAGAGATGTCCAAGTCAGGCTGATATATATATATATATATATATATATATATATATATATATATATACACACACACACACACACACACACACACACACTTTTTAGACTCTTCATATATTTAACAGAACATTACACAGATGATTAAGTACATTTTTCCAGTTTGTCCACTGTTATTACAGTCTGGACTCTGGGGTGGTCAGCTTTTTTGTTTGATTTGTTGATTTCCTTTTCTCAGTTACAGCTTCTTGACAGCTACACATCAGTCCCTAGCGCTGATTAGAAGGATGGACAGAAACACCTGCATATTTTTCAGATCTTGAAAAGATGAAAGCTTTAAGTACTGTTTATATGATGGTGAGAGTTTGGTGGTCTGCCAAGTCTTCCAAGTCTTTTCTTTTATTATTCTCTCTAGAAATTTTTTTTACTGGAAATTAATTAAATAAAGGGAAGTCACAAACTGTATGAACTCAAGCTGTATGAATGAAGGTAAGAGTGATATCGGTGATGAAAATTGGAAGCAGCATTCATGCAATGGATGTTGTGGGATTTTCATGTTGAAGTTTATGTAATGCCTGCATTTACAAAATTAAAATAATTTTATGGATTATTGAATGTAAAAACATATTCTCTAATTATCTTTATACTAAGCTTTTGTAGAGCCAGTCACATATTTTGCATCAAAACTGATATTTGGAATTGGTCAAATTAGAGGCTGCCGACTGAATTATGAACCATTTATGATGAAAGTCAGCTGATTTTGATTCATCAGCTGCTTTGATGGAGCATTCCTATCACTAACAAAATTGTACAACTTGCTTATTTACCTGTAAACCTTCAAAAGTAAAAAGCATCTGCATGACAAAAACCAACTGCTCACACAAGTCTCCTGATTAAATTTCACATTTCTCCAGCCTGCCACCCAGAAAAGGAAACACAGTAAGAGGCAGGCGCTCCTGGAGTGTTGTAAGTTCATCATTAACTTAACATTAATGGCCTCTCTGCTTTGCTGCAGCTCCTCCTTGCTTAAATGACTTGTGGGCTCGTGGTCAGAGTGAGGCCGAGAGTGTGACAGCGTCTTAGGCTGGGAGAGCGAACCTCCAGCTGCAGCCGAGGCTTTAGCTTCCCAGCTTCTCAAAAGCAGCTAATTGGTCCCTAGATTAAAGCCAGATCACTGAACTGGACCATGCTTCTTATTAATTAGGCCTTACCATCAAGTTTTGAGCTCTAACTTCTTATTCACCTCTGTTTGCACCACTGTACACACAGCCATTTACCTGATATATGCTTCATTTGGATAGTGTGGCTGCCTCTGGTCCTTAACTTTTTAATCACTTGAACTATGCTGGTATGCTAATTACAAGATGTTATGGCACCAGAATGACTGCTGATTAATTTTTCAGGGTATTTTAACATGTAGATATATACTGGACAAGAACGTGGATGTTCCAACTCATCCCAAAGATTTTCAGTTGGCGCTACTTGGCAGTTGTACTGAGGTGCTACTTGGCAGTTGTACTGAGGTACTTAAAAAGTATTTTAATAGTTACCCCATTAATCATTACAAGTAGTGCCTGTTATATGACACTGGTTCCCTAGATTTATATCCAAGGTGCTTAAAGGAACATACCAGCCAAAATGAAAATCTACATCTGTATTATATTATAATGTATCCTTACTTTTATTAATATAGTGCCTTTCTTGTGTTTGAGGATACTTTACAATTATAGAAAATTAGGCAGAAGATACACAGGTAACAAAAAGTCATGATTGTCAGACACATGTAGACATTACATTCAAAGAGGAATATTAAGAGCATAGTGAAAACAAATACATCAGATATGTATACTAAGACTCAGAAAACCACTCCTGATGATGTACCTTCAAAGTTGGAGAAACTACAACTGCTTTGTGGATTTTTGGGGGTGGACTATATATTTTTTCTTTTGTTAGCAGGTGAAAGCTGAAGTAAGGCAGATACCTAATGTTACTGTAATGAAGCTGAATATCTTTTTTTGCAGCCTAATAACTGGTGATTGTCTTCAAATAGTCTTTGAATCAGACAAAATGGATTACTCAAATGACAGAAATGATTCATCAGATGAAGTGGACTAGCTACAGTTATCAAGGTAGCTGGCTTTCTAGATACCTCTTCAGAATTCAGGAGTATAAAGCTGCACTACAGAATACTGTGTAACATGATCCATCTTAAACTTTGGAAGTTGCCAGAATGCCTCTTTAACTGACAATGACTTTATTCCAGTATTGACAGTATTGACTTGAAATTTTTTTTATATTCCAGGAAAATCTGCAGTATTTTAAAGAGAGACCGAAAGCTAAAGAAAATACAACCATCTAACCAAACAAACCTAACATTACTGCCCTGGCCAATAGATGTTTTGTTCTGTCTGAATGTTTACTGCATGACAGATGTAAATTGTGAACAGGGACAACCGCAATAATCAGGGACAAACAGCAGTAATCTACAAAAGCGTGATATGGGGTACATGCCAGAATGCAGACATTTATCACAGGTTCCTAACAGGGCCGTCATTGCCAGCTCAGAATAGCTGCCATTCATCATAACTCAGTGCTCAAGCCTGCCACTATCCCTTGATGGTCTCTGCACAATTCACACAACACTTGATCAGGCCAGTCTGCTGCTGACTGCATCTGCCTCCTGCAGTGTATACACACAACACACATGTATGCACTGCAAACCAACAGGCATGATGACTAATGGCAAAGTAAATGTAGTGAGGTCCTTCAGAGACAGAGAAATAAATGTCAGCAGTTGATTTAGCACCAGGCGTGATCTTATCAGTAACGTGCATCAGAGCTATCTTATGTAATATATCATTGGTAATACATTTATTGCCTTTGCAATGTTTAACTCATTAAAATCTGTCCTCAGAGTAGTTGGTATGCATGCATGTGGAATGTATCAGGAGCTTCCTTTCTGCTACTATTTGGTATCACTGTATAAGAAAAGCACCGTTTTATCTTAATTGGTGGATGCACTGTTAGCTTCTGAGTGAACATGCAGGAACATTCAGAATGCAATTCAGATCACAAAGGGCTTATTAGGTCCTTTTGGGATATTCCTTTTCCTTTTACAAAATGGCAGTTTGAAAACCATGAATTTTCAGCTTTGTTAAGCTGAATCTAAAATACATGTGACATCATACAGAGATATCACACTATTAAATGAGTACATTCACCTAGCAAAACGAGAAGCAGCCTTGTTTTTTTTCTTCATAATTATAAAGTTGATTAGCTTCCATAGCTTCTTTCTGCCACCTGTGCACCTTTAGCCAGTGTAATAAAAACTAAGTCAGATATTTTAAATTGATTTAATCTGTTGTTTTAACTGTGTGTGAGATGTTATGACTCTGTTGAGCTGCTAGCGAGCATTGAGGGGCGAAAGTGGATGGGTAAGAACCCCCTGCTTTGAAAACAGTTCAAACCTCTCCACAGACATGGCCATGCTGACAAAAACTGTGGGCACAACTGCAGATTTTGCGATGTAAAACAACCATGAACTGCCACAATTAAAAGATATAATTTAAACACAGTTAAAACACTTGTAAATGTTGACTTGCTTGCTTTCCTAAAAGATGAAAATCACATGTTGTTTTTTGTAAATCATACACATTTTCAGCAAAATTCCATCAACACTGTTGAAGAATAAAATGTATAGTTCAACTGAGAGAACTCCAAAAGAGGTGAAAACTGTATTTAATTCTACTGTGAAAAGGGGACGAACAGCACATCATGGCTTTTGAATGTGAAAAAATGTATACATGTTCTTCAGTGTTACAGTAAGTTTGCCTGTGCTTACGTTGGTTAATGTGTATTCAGCAGTTTAATTGTTTCTCCCACATTAAATCCCAATGCAGACTAACATCTCATCTCTGTCATGTAGAATGCAAATCTCTGTTGGCTGTTGCTATACATGATTGGCGGCACACATTTCCATCACCATTGCTGCTTAAATGTATATGTACTGGCTCATTCTGCATATTGTGATTAACATTAATCTTACCTTTCCTCAATGCCTCATTCTCCTATCCGAGCACTCATGTTCTGGATAAGAGTCCATTTTTTGTTCATGATTTGGTTTCTTGATCTCACTAGCAAATCAGACCTGTCATTGCTTCTTCTGCAGGCACCCATCAACACAACTACAATCATCTGGGTCTCAGTAGCCCCACTCGAACACCTAAAAATGGTAAGAACCACTGTTTCCATCACAACGCAACATACCATACAACAGAAGCAAATGCACTGCTAAGTGAAGCATGTTTTTCAGTATGTTGTTTTTTTTTTTCTGACTGGCTTGTTATTTTATCACCACCTGCCTCCAACCCTGATGGTCTTCTTTGAACAGGCCAGTGGCACTGTCCATCTTCCACAGAGTCAGCAGCAGGAAAGCACAGTGCTCCTTGATTTGAGTTAATGTTCTGTAGGGGACACGGTCCACTCTGCAGGCCAGAGAGGTGCTCAGAATTCAAATTCTTCACCTGGCCATTCAACCAATTCACAGCTAACAAGCCACATCTAATCCATATGTGATATTATACCTCTCTAAATAAAAATTCAGGACATCTTGTTTACTATGGAAGTAGTGGCACAGTGGTAAAAGTACTGCATACGATGCAAAGATCACTCTGACAAATTGAATGCATTAGTGTTCTTAGAAGCATGTTTATAATTTAAATCTTATTCTGATCTCATCTTCTGTTTCAATAGGGTAATATTAAACCCAGTGTGGGAAAGTTAACATTCACCATTGCTAACTTGGTGCTAACATAGCACTGAGAACCCCATAGACCGGCTAGCAGAAATCTTTATTGCAGTGCTGGCATACACAGGCAAAAAATTACACTGCCTCATTTTTTTCCAGATTGTTTATACAGTTTGCTTTGACACTCACATGGCCAACCTTAACTAACATTATGTACAAGAGTGACAACAACTTAGTTAACTTAAAACTTTCTTTTCTCAATTTACGCCTCACATTTTAAACTCGTAGTTGTTCACTGCCGCGTGAGATGTTCTTTGTCCGCAGGGGGTGATAATATTTGACTAATTTGCACATTGTTACACAGATGTGATGTACTCCATACATGCCTCTAACGGAGCTGAACCAGAGGGGGTACTGCAGAGGTGGAACCAACCACAATAATGATCATCAGCCCAATCAGCTTTTAATAAAAAGGGTTTTAGAGTGTAGTAAAAGGCTTTCTAGTTTATCTTTTCCAGCACAGTATTTTGCAGTCTTTGTAAGGCAGTACATGCTTGGTATACTTTCTCTTTGCTCTTTTCCTGAGTACTCAATGAATTTGTCAAAATAATCACAAGACTTCTTGTTTAATTTTAAAATCAATACTGACAGCCCTAAGCAAAACAAGGCTTCAGAAGATTGTGGTGGCAGGCATCACAGGAACAGGAGAGATGGATGTAACTGAAGCGATAGGAAAAAGAAAATCTTTTTCAGCCATTATTTTGTTTGAACTTCACCCAGGGGAGATGGTTAAAACGATCTGTCACTTAAACCTTCTCTTTCTCCTCAAAAGCCTTTTACTTGTAGTCAACTTTTGCCTTTGTAATCTCATTTTAAAGTGGAAAAGGGGCTAGTACAGCCATTAGGCCTGCGCAGTGCACACACTATACACGATGCGTTTTTGAAGAATCGAGGCAGATGCAAAAGTCAAGTCGTGCAGGGATGACATCTGTAAAAACCAGCTGACACAGTATTTGTACTCTATCGATGTTTTTTCTCACCTAATGAACACACGCTGATCAAAAGCTGAAGGAAGACCAGGGAATAAGCGTACGCTGGGATAAAGCTCTTGACTGGCGCCCTTAAAATGCGGAGGCTAGAAATACTCTCGCTAGCAAGCGGCAACTGCTCATCTTGTTAGTGAAACGATTAAATCACCGCCTTTGGTGAGCCGCTTCAATTCGACCGGAGGGGAGTGAGAAGATGGATAGCACTCCCTAACAAGCTCCAAAGATTTTTCAACAGATTGGTTGTTATATGACAAAGCCCGTTATTGCTCTTTTCTCAGCGAGGCTAATTCTGTTTATGGCATTGGAACTTTCTCTCAATAACACTGCATCTCATCTTGCTGTGGTGACATTTGTATCTGATATTTGCCGTAACCTTTAAGACATTTTGATTTAATTAAGAAACGAAAATACTGTGTTAATAACAATGTTTAATCCTGAAAAGAAGAACATGCAGCATTACAAAAACATTACAGCTGGTTTTGGCTGCGGCGTGTTCTTTCTTTTAGTGATGCACCGATCCAATATACTAGATCAATATTGGAGTATTGGCACAAATTTTATACATACTAAATTAATTGGTCAGAAGTGAATGATCCACATTTGAAACATAGTCACTACATTATTGTATTCGCTGTTATAGTCAAACAGTACTTAATTCTGTCATCTTTAAGAGATATGAGACGACTTTTGCTTTAGATCTGCAAAAATCCACAGGTGTTTCTGTCCATCCTTCCACTGTAGGAAGACAACTCAATACTAAGTCTGAAAGGATGTGTGGATTTTTTTCAGTTAAACATGATTTCTGCTTTTTTCTGAGGCTTTTATTATTTAATTATAATTATTATTATTTAATGTCTGGTTTGATTAGAAATTAAATAAACATAAGGTGGTTTGCACAGTGCTGTATATGCACATACTTTGCTACTGGGAAAACTGCACGGATTTTGGAACAGTATCAGTGTCGACCTATCTGATATCCTACCAGAATCTGTATTGAGACCAAAAGCTGGATCGGTGCATCCCTACTTTCTTTTACACAGCATCCTTACTGAAATGCATATTTTTGTTTGCTAGCTCACAGATCTCTAAGGCATGGTAAGTTGTTCTTTACCGCAGAATTACACTTGATGCCCCTCACCCCAACCTCCCAAACCCACTCCTATTTCTACTCCTCCACACTTAAATAAAGATGAATGCCTTGCTGTGCACTTTGCCAGCAGTAGCTTCAGATTAAAGAAGCAAAACCCACAGCATGTGCTGAGCAGAGTGTAAAACTGGAGTGGTGTTGTGTAAACACTCTTCTCCTCTCCACCGCACCCCTCCCGGTTCCCGGTGTGTCGTTTTGTCTCAGATCTGCGTTCTGCGGCATCTGCCCTATTTTTAACCAGGGCTCGATCCCTGCCCGCTCTGACCGAGTCCAGGCTGGCGTGACGGGGACACAGCCCACAGGGACGGGTGGGGGGGTGCAGCAGTAGCGGCCGCTTATCCTCCTCCACAGCTCTCACTCATATCACATCACTGACAAAACAAGGGTCATTTACTAAGGAGGAGCTTGAAGGCCATTTACCAGGACATAACTAAGCCAGTCTCTCACAATGGCTGATTTTAGCCACCAGGCCACAGTGTTTATCCACTGATTCCCCTTGCTCATGACCAGTTCTGTGATGGCGCTAGTGCTACTGCAGTGTCAGTCGGTCTTGAGTAGGTGTTGTCTTTTATCAAAAATTATAAAATAGTTTGAAAGTCCAGAGTTTTTCAATTTAATCTGCTGCATCTGTACTCTACCATCAATTATCAAATTGTGTGTTATGTTGTACTTAATCTTCTGAAAACCTCCTGACTCAAAACATACTTAAAGTATAAGCCATTGGGCAGTTGTTAAATATAAATAGGTCGCAATTTATTTGGATGGCCCACTGTAGATGCTCTACAGATCCTTAAATCATTAACAACCTTTCTGGTGATAATCAGTTGATTATCAACAACACTACGGTTAGGTTTAGGGTTAGGAGTAAGTGTTGGTTTTTGCTTTGGGGTTAGGTTCAGGTTGAGGGTTAGGGATTTAATAAACTCTTTCACACTTACCTTGAAGTTCAGTTGTGTTTACTGGACACTTAGTTGAATGTTACTTAAAGATAGACTGATGTATTTACAAAGCATCTGCAGTGGACCATCCAAATGACACTCAATTTAAAGTTTAGTTGCATTTAATGGATATTTAGTTGAATGCTACTAAATATATACTGAGCATTTACAAAACATCTACTGTGAATTAAAAACTGCAACCATTACACTGTAATACAGGTAATAGGACAAGCCCAGAAACATACTTTATTCAACTACATGACTGCTTCAATAAGGTTTTATGTGCCGTTGTGTTCTAAAATGTATCACAACACAATTCATAATGTACAAAAACTGAATTCTGAGCATTATAGCAAGACATACACTAACATTCAAAACAAATTTAATCACTTGTAATGTTAATAATTCACGTTCACTAATAACCTGCACAGTTTAGATTGAAAGCTAAAAATTACAGTAAATCCCTATTCAAACTGGATTAGTTTTACCTGGGGAGGAGCTGTAATTTGATGAGATCTGTGATTTTAATCCAATCTGAATCTAGAATGTCCATCTTTTCTAAGTAGTGGAATAATTCCAGAGCAAATTATCTTCCATTATTCCTTAAACTCAGAGATCCTTCAGTGACAGTAGTCCATGTAGGCAGATGTGAGAGAATGTCCAATCCAAAGGTCTTTATTAAATATTCATGAAAGTGTTCTACAAAAATGTATTTTACATTAATAATTTCTGATGTAATCTAGCAACTACACAATGGCTTCTGTGGCTCTCTAAGCAATAACCCTATCATTGGGAGGCCAAAGTCATCAGTGATGCCACATCCATCTGTGGCTGGGAGTCTTAACAGTGCATAATTGACCTCACGCTTTCTGGGTGGGTAGGATGGGCTTCCCTCCATCACTCAGCACAGTGCTAACCAACGTGGGAGTCAGTTAGCTGGCAGTTAGTGTTCTCGTCCAAACGTGTTGAGCTGTCCAAAAATGTTGCAGTAGCAAAAGTTTGAAAAGATGCAGGTGCGTTTCTTGTGTCTCAGATGAAGCACTTGCTTTCCTGCAGCATCTGGGGAGTCCTAGCTAGCAGGTGGAACTGGTGATAACTGAAAAAGTTGAAAATCTTAAAAAAAAAAAAAAAACATATTTATTATAAATGGTAATTAGCCATAGAGTATAGATAGAGATTAGGTTGAAAACTCTGGAATATTCCTTTACAGCTTTTACTTCTTCCCAAGCATTTTTCTCTTGATATGTCTTTTGGTCTGCTGTCTTGTCATTCTCTAGAGAACACACGCATGAACAGTATCCTCACATCGCAGACGGAGCCATATGATCTGTCCTTCTCCCGCTCTTTCCAGAGCCTCTCACACCTGCCTCCATCCTACGAGTCTGCCATGAAGGCCGACCTCAACAAGTACTCCTCACTGAAAAGACTCAGTAAGAGCCAGTTTCTCATTCTGCACGCTGCTGAGCTTCAGGCATTTCATCAGGGTTGGGATCAGTTTCTTTTAAATGCATTCATTTCAGTCTCAGCAATTCAGTTGACATGATGAAACACATCTCATAACTGAAATATGCTGATACATTTCTAAGCTGGTTCCGAAAACAATTAATTTCATTCACAGCATAAATTGAATTTATCTCCATGAGTTGTTGGAATTGATTCCAACCAAGCATTCTGATAGTGCCTTACAGTCTTTTTTGTTGTATTTGTAGTCTACACTACATGCTGAGATCATTTGCTTGTTGCCTTGTAGTTAGTCCCACTGCCAGTCTAACAAGCTCATTAAGGTTTTCTGGAGGCAGTTGTATTATATTAGGGTTGGAACAGTATTCTGCAGGAGGATAGAAATCCAGGAACATGATTTGGCATCTCTGTTATGAACACTCTTTAAGTGGTTATCAGTTTCTGATCTGACCCCATCCTTGCATAGATTTATTTTTATGTTGTCTTTCCTGTCATCAGTTGTCTGATTCAACTCACCAGATAACTATCAAATCTCCCCTAAGAGAGGAAGAAAAAGGAGAAAAGCAGAAATACTTTGTGCATGTGATCAGAAAGTTTGGCACATATTGGGATGCGCTGACATGGAATTTCTGCACAAATAACCAATAATGAATCATCACATTATCTTAATGCCAATAATCATGAGTTAAACTGGGATTTTGAATGTAGGAAAGCTCAGTTTTCCTAAAGGGTGTCATAGTAGGGTAGCTCAGCCCCATTTGTCATTCACCAAAACTAAGTTAACTCTATTTAGCAATTTATCCATTCATGTCTTTATTTTTTGGCATTTTAAAGTCCTCCGTACAATTCATACATGAAATATGCAGGTAGCATAAGCTGGATAAAGATGAGTCAAAGATTAAGTTTACCTAGCTTTGACATAGCTCATTTCTATTATTTTCTGGAAAGATTATTTAGCACATGCTTTTATCAATAGCAGCTTACAAAGGCAGGTGAATATAACATTACGAGTCTTGCCCATTGACTCTTATTATTATCTTAAAAACAGGTGCTATATTAACAACATTAGACCAATACTAATAATTAAATGTTATCATTTATCGGTGCATAGTGTATCAACCTCTCATATGTAGGGCACTGTGAATTAATGACTGTGCTCCAATCATCTTATATAAGCCTGTAGTGCATGTATATAAGTGAGTGCATGTAGGAATAAATCTTTAACTAAAGCTGTCAGTGACGAGAGTGATATACCTCTATTATATATGCACATTTATATCACGCTGCGAGGGAGAGCGCATATTTCATAGGCCCATTATCTCTGTCAGACAGCTCATGCCTTGTTAAAACCCCAGTTCAGAAACCCTATTTAAAGTAAAGATTATTGGCATTCAGCGTCAAGGCTGGTGATTAAAAGCCACCACTATTTTATTTTGCTTGTATCACTGGAGATAACTTATTTGTGGCCTAGGCCCACTGTTCTATTGATCTAGTGGATGGTAGGTTTCTGCTGTGCAGTATCATCTAAAGTCGTAATATTCCCTAAGTGAAGAGTAAATACAGCTAAAGGGTTGTGTAATTGCATATGGATTAGCCTAGAAAAGGGTGAGCACCTGCATAGAAATGGGAGTTAGGGTCAGGGGGCATGTCCATACCTCTTCTTCTTCTTCTTCTTTCGGCTGCTCCCTTTACGGGTCGCCACAGCAGATCTGCCTCCATCTTGCCCTATCCATTGCCTCCTCTACTTTTACACCAACCATCTCCATGTCCACCTTCACTACATCTATAAACCTTCTCTGAGGTCTACCTCTTCTCCTTCTACCCGGCAGCTCCATCTCCAACATTCTTTGACCAATATATCCACTATTCCTCCTCAACACATGTCCAAACCATCTCAACCTGGCCTCTCTGGCTTTATCTCCAAACTGCTCCACCTTCACTGTCCCTCTGATCTGCTCATTTCTAATCTTATCCATCCTTGTCACTCCCAACGAAAATCTCAGCATCTTCATCTCCGCCACCTCCAGCTCAGCCTCCTGTCTTTTAGACAGAGCCACAGTCTCCAAACCATACATCATAGCAGGACGCACTACTGTCTTGTAAACCTTCCCTTTCACTCTTGCTGCTATCCTTCTGTCACAAATCAGCCCTGACACCCATCTCCACCCACTCCATCCGATCTGCACCCTCTTCTTCACCTCTTTTCTACACTGTCCATTGCTCTGGATGGTTGACCCAAGGTATTTGAAGTCATCCACATTTACGACCTCTACTCCTTGCATCTTCACCTTTCCACCTGCCTCCCTCTCATTCACACACATGTATTCCGTCTTGTCTCTACTGACCTTCATTCCTCTCCTCTCCAGTGCAAACCTCCACCTCTCCAGATTCTCTTCCACCTGCTCTCTACTCTCACCACAGATTACAATGTCATCTGCAAACATCATGGTCCATGGAGCCTCCTGCCTGACCTCATCTGTCAACCTTTCCATCACCATTGCAAACAAGAAGGGGCTCAAAACTGATCCTTGATGTAACCATACCTTCACCTTGAAACCATTTGGCACTCCAACTGCACACCTCACCACTGTCTCACTATCCTCATACATGTCTTGCACCACCCTAACATACTTCTCAGCTACACCTGACTTCCTCATACAGTACCACAGTTCCTCTCTTGGCACCCTATCATATGCCTTCTCTAGATCCACAAAGACACAATGTAGCTCCTTCTGACCTTCTCTGTCCTTCTCTACCAACACTCTCAATGCAAAAACTGCATCTGTGGTACTCTTTCTAGGCATGAAACCAAACTGCTGCTCACTTATCTGAACCTCTCGCCTTAGCCTTGCTCCAACAACTCTTTCCCATACCTTCATGGTGTGGCTCATCAACTTTATACCTCTGTAGTTACTGCAGCTCTGCACATCACCCTTGCTCTTAAAAATGGGGACCAGTACACTGCTTCTCCACTCATCAGGCATCCTCTCTCTCTCCAGGATTTTGTTAAACAACCTGGTTAAAAAGTCCACTGCCTTCTCTCCTAAACATCTCCATACCTCCACAGGTATGTCATCTGGACCAACTGCCTTTCCATTTTTCATCCTTTTTAAAGCTGCCCTCACTTCCACCTTACCAATTCTCTGCACTTCCTGATCCACTATCTCTCCCCCCCGTTGTCCTCCTCTCTCTCTCGTTTTCCTCATTCACTAGTTCTTCAAAGTACTCCTTCCATCTACTCAACACTCTCTGTTCACTCACTAGTACATTTCCCTCTCTATCCTTTATCAGCCTAACCTGCTGTACATCCTTTCCAGCTCTATCTCTCTGTTTAGCCAAATGATACAAGTCCTTTACTCCTTCTTTACTGTCCAGCCTCTCATACAGCTCATCATAGGCCTGAGCTTTTGCCTTTGCCACCATTCTTTTCGCTATGCGACTAGCCTCACAGTACTCCTGCCTACTTCCTTCATCTCTCTGGGTATCCCACTTTTTCTTAGCTGCCTTCTTCTTCTGAATACTCCCCTGGACTTCCTCATTCCACCACCAACTTTCCTTGTCTTCTTTCCTCTGACCAGACGAAACACCCAAAACATTTTTGCCAGTTTCTCTCACCACCTTAGCTGTAGTTTCCCAGTCCTCAGGTAGCTCCTCACTGCCCCCAAGGGCCTGTTGCAATTTTTCCCTGAACTGCCTGCAACCATCCTCCTCCTTCAGCTTCCACCATCTAATCTTTGGTTCTGTCTTCACTCTCTTCCTCTTCTTTGTTTCTAATCTCATTCTACAGACAACCACCCAATGCTGCCTTGCTACACTTTCCCCTGGTACCACTTTACAATCTCCAATCTCCTTTAGGTGGCATCTCCTGCTAAGGATATAATCCACCTGTGTGCACCTCCCTCCACTCTTGTCACCCTGTGTTCTTCCCTCTTCTGAAAATACGTGTTCACCACAGCCATTTCCATTCACTTTGCAAAATCTAAAACCATCTGACCTTCCGCATTTCTGTCTTTCACACTGTACATACCCAGCACCTCTTCATCCCCTCTGTTCCCTTCACCAACATGTCCATTGAAGTCTGCACCAATCACTAATCTCTCCTCTCTAGGGACACCATCTACCACTTCATCCATCTTACTCCAAAGTTCCTCTTTCTCCTCTAACTGACAACCAACCTGTGGTGCATATGAACTGACCACATTCAAAATTACACCATCAACCTCCAACTTCAGGCTCATGATCCTGTCTGACACTCTCTTTACATCCAGAACACTTTTCCCAAGCTGTTCCTTTAGGATTATCCCTACTCCATTTCTCTTCCTCTCTGCACCATGATAGAACAGTTTGAATCCACCTCCAATGTTCCTGGCCTTGCTTCCTTTCCATCTGGTCTCCTGAACACACAGAATATCTACCTTCCGTCTCTCCATCATGTCTGCAAGCTCTCTGCCTTTACCAGTCATTGTCCCTATGTTCAGAGTCCCTACTCTATCCTCCACACTCCTGCCTTTCCTTCTCTCTCGCTGCCTTCTAACCTGCCTTCCTCTTCTCCTCTTTGATGGTCTTTGACCTACAACAGTCCTATTTCCACCGGCACCCTGCTGGTCAACAGCACCGGAGGCAGTCGTTGTTAACCCAGGCCTCGACCGATCCAGTATGGCAATCATATTTGTGATCCACATGATAGTTTTGGCACAAGTTTTACGCCGGATGCCCTTCCTGACGCAACCCTCACCATTTATCCGGGCTTGGGACCGGCACAAGAAGTACACAAAGTAAACCCCTAATGGCATGTCCATACCACTTTTTGAAATTACATGAGATAATTTTCTCTGGTGGCATGATGGTTATCAAGAAAGTACATAGCTTTTATGTATATATATATATATATATATATATATATATATATATATATATATATATATATGAAGCATCGGCTTCTTGACAAAAGCCTGTTATCTGAAGTAGATCTCATACAAAAACGTATTTCTATCATCGATGTTCAGCATATAGACACATTACTTCTTTCATTATGGCTGAGCTGCAAAAGACTTGCCAGATATATGCAGTAAAACCCACATATATAAGTAAAGCCCAGAAGAGATTGTTTTACTTAGCTGTAATAGTAAGTAGAAAAAGAAAGTTGTTTTCAACTACTGTGCTGGGAACATTGTTGTGCCATAACAGTTATTAACCCCTTATATCAGAAGGACCCACCGGCAGGCCCTAAGCTTTATTACACACTTCTGTAATCTGAGAATAGTTCAGCCAGTTTGATTTGAAGCTCCTGTAGCTACAGAATAATAAGCCAAAATCAAAAATCAAACCAAAAATTTCACTGACACAATAGAAAGTCTATTGTAAAAGGCAATAAAATGTAATCTCTATACTGTTAATAGCATCGTTTGTTTTTTGTTTTTTAATGTTGAAATATAAAGACATCTGTAGACATCTTGACAGAATTATAACTAATTGTAGGTGTACTTTGTTCACTTCACTGTAAAAAATGGGTTTTTTGACTTAAAAATATTAGTTACGATACTGCCATAAAATTTTGAGTCAATTGAACTTTGAATAGCAAGTTTAGTATAGTTTGTGTAGTATGATTAGTTTGTATAGTATAGTTTAGTGTAGGTTGGTATAGTGGGTAATCTCTGCCTTTTATGCTGTTGATTGAGGTTCAATCCCCTGCCTATGCAAACACCCTATACCATATCAATAAGAGTCGTTGGGAAAAACTCCTAACACTACTTTTGCCCGTCTGTGTAAAATTATCAAACTGTAAGTCACTCTGGATGAGAGCATCTGTCTCAAAAGTTAAAAAAGAAATCTGTATCATTTGTTAATTTTGAAAAGTGAATACAATTCTAAATTATTTTTATTTTACAAATTTATCTTTGGTGTTTTGTGATATTATTATTATTATTATTGTCCAGGTAGTGGAAAATACCTTGATATAAATTACAGCTTATATTGCCCACCTCTACTTCTAATCAGCAGTTCCCCCTTCATCTTCCAAAGCCATGGCCAGAAAAAAACTTGCATACATTCGCAAACACTCAATAATTCCTGGCACCAGATTCTCTTCAGAAACATCCTCAGGCATTCCCACCCTTATATTTCAGTTACGCTTCTAAAGCATATTATTTGTTGTAGTGAATAGCCAAAAGGCTTAGCTATGTCTATGTTTGGATCTCCAGTGACATTCATACAGATAGATCTTGTAGGGTGCAGCCAGAGGGAAAAAAAATACCCTCTATTTCGGTATAGTAGTCAAACCACTCTGCTCTTATTAATAAATCAAAGAAATATGTGTGTCTTTGAGCTTAAATGACTAGTCTAGTCTCATGCAATCGTGTTTCAAACATTCCACCAGTACATGCTATTGTACTCACTTGAACTGCCTGCTTAACTAAAACAGTATATCTGTAATTGCTATAACATATTATTTGCTGTTAATGGATTATAGAATAATGATATATGGCTTATAAAATGAGATTATTATGTGTTTGTATTTCATAACAAGCTTGACATAATCCCCTTATAAGAGGCCGCATTTAAAAAATTACGACAACCTCTGGGGTCCTCAATGTAGCCTTTTACTGCAAAGCTGCAACTTGGGTCAGCTATACACTGTTGCTTTGCTTTCATTTCTTTGATTTGAGGCTTTAATTTTCCTGAATGCAGTTTTATTCATCCACAAAGTGATGCACTAAAATTCTCTCAGGCGGAGGATGTGCACGGAGAGATCCGTCAAGTGTAACAGAGATCTCAAGGTCATCAGCTCCTCCAGACCGCATTCATTCCATATCGGTGGAGACTATAATTTAATTATTACCATCTCTAATCATTCTGTTACGGATACAGTAGTCACTTAGTGTTCGTGTGTGTGTGTGTGTGTGTGTGGATAAGATGGAACCTTTGATCTTGTGCGGCAACCAAAGAAAGATAATATAAACAGGAAAAAGAAGGACATGGAGCAGTTCATTCAGTTGTCTAGTCTTTCTCTCCACAAGACCTGATCCTGTTTATGAGAATACATGCCTAGAGACAGCTCTAAAACCCTCTTCCAGTCCATGCATTTTAAACATCCAGAGTTTTTTTTATCAATAACACAAGCAAAACATCTTACCTGATGATAGTGAAACAGTGCAAACAAAGAAGTTTATTCTCTCCACATCACTTTTACATGTATTGTTGCCACTGTCCAGCTGCTGGTAACCAGTCGCTAACTTTTACAACCTGTCCAGTGCAGCTGATACTCTCTGATAAACCATAATACCCATTATTTAAATTATTTAAAAGTTTGCAAACTGTATTTAGTCGATATTATTTTAGATATCTTATAGAATATAGATTAAAATATCACATCGTGAAGACACTTAAAGGTATTTTTAGGGAACAATTGTGAAATGATACACAATAAAATGTAGTTATCTGTTTAGAATTCTTTTATGTCTGGAGACTTGACCACAGCTTTTGAGACACAAGGCATGCTAGGTATTCATTCATTATAACTTGATTCATGTTACAGAGATGTATCAGTCTAAAGCTGATTCATCAGTCTAAAGCTATTGTCAGATTCTCCGTTTCCTACTCATTTAAACCCTTTTTTATTGAAAATGTAGATTCTGCTTTCGATTGTGAATTTGTTTACTAGCTAATCCTAAGTAAGGCTCAAAATATTGGCTGCTAAATTAACGTTATTTAAAAATAACATTGTGCGTTATTTTTAACAGTTAACTTACCAAGTTAAAGAAAAATGTTCTACACCACTGAACACGTTTAATGTAATATGTGTATGACTGACTGTTTTAAGATGTCAGTCAGACACATTACAGTGTCAGTGGAGTTTGTTTTAACATCCCGTCCCTTTGAGAGCTCCGCCAGTCATCACATACACAAGTCAAGTTTCCAGGCAGGACAAAAATCACATTTGTAAAAGAATGAACTTGAGATGATTTTCATAGGCAGTGAATGTTTCATAGGCATTACATACACCTCAGTAACTCCCAGTGGAGCTAAAATGACATTGTGAATGCCTGTTGTTCAATAAACTGTGATCTTTGCTCCACTAAAACAGCATGTGTTTGAATCAGCTATTAACTTGCATTAAAGCCCGGCTTCTGTAGGGTTCTGTGAGTTGTGCATTCTCTGTCTATGTCTATCAGATGCAGTGTTCTAAGTTTGCAGTATGTCTTCCAAACGCTACGGATATATTGATAACCATTCCAGTGCAGTTTAGAGGAAGCCATGCTTCACTTGAAGTAGTTGATGATTTAAACCCTGTTTGAGTTGGATTTATTTTATCTTGGGAGGTACATGGAAATGAAAGTCTGACAAGACTGACAGTAATAATTTAAACTTTGTTTTAAATGAACTGGCCAGACAAGTGCCTTACAAATTACATATGAAAACCAACCCTTGTTAGACGTAATCCAGATTGTTAAGTACTTTGGAGTTACCATGATGTCCTGACCAGTAACCTGTCTTTATTGTTCCACAGCGGACAAGGATGTGGATGACTACTACAGCCGCAAGAGACACCTTCCCGACTTAGCAGCACGAGGCACCCTCCCTCTTCACATGATAAAAATGAATCAGATGAACCAGGAGTCACAGAGCAGTCAGCAGGCCCAGCAGCAGCAGCAGCCTCCACGACAGCGTCCTCGCCGTGTCCAGAGAGCCATGTCCCAGGACCGTGTGCTGTCCCCTGAGCGTGGCTATGCTCAAGACTATGCCATGTCACCCTATGGCATGTCCTCGTATGGGGGGCGCATTCTGTCTGACGAACAGCTGCTGTCAGCTGAGCGTCTGCGATCCCACGAGCGCCTCATATCACAGGACCGCCTGCACTCACAGGATCGTCACTACTCACAGGACCGCATCCACTCACAAGAGCGTCTGCAGCACTCCCAGGTAAGGATGGCTGTTTTTAACCATTTTTTCTCTTTCAAAATCTGCATTTGTAAAGTTTAATAGTATTAAATTATACCAATGACAAAACTGGGTTTTGAAAGCTCAGCCTGAATCTCCCCCTGACTTCCTATCTAAATTAATGTACATTTCCATCTTTACCCTGTGACAAAGTACCACCTCAAAGTACCACTACCACCTCCTCATCTCATCCTTGTTCCTTAATTCCTCTTTGTTTATCATGGGTGGTTTGGGGGATTGTAGCTGGGCTTTTAGGTCTTCTCATATTACAACCATACATTGAATAAAAATATAATTAAAAACATAAAGGAATAATTTGGCAAAAAAATCTGATTTTCCATTTACTTTAGATGTAATAAGCTGAGATATATTTGGAGTCCAGATTTTGCTTCTTTAGATTACAGCTGGAGCAGGTCATCATTATGGTTGTGCAGACTTGTTGACTTAACTATAGAAAGGAACAAAACTGAAGGCATTTTAGACAATGTGGTCTGTATTCCCAAAGTATGGGAAATGAAGTAGAATTGTTGATCAAGAATTAGTATTTGTGACAGTGACCATCATAGACTGATGTGCCAAAAGTCATTGGATAGTAGTATGTAAATTGATTATGAAGTGGTGATACCTCAGGGCATGGCTTGGGAAAGCCCACACCTGTATAGGTTGTGATGTGTCGTCTTGTGAGTGAGGTTGAACTCTGGCCAGTATGCTCATGGCAAGGCAACATGAATTATCATGTTTAAAACCTGTGGATGGGATGTTACATTTCCTAAGTTGTGCGGGCATTTAACATTCTTGATCTACAGTGTCAAATGTGTACCGGGCATACATCATAGAAAGGCATCCACAGTGGACAGTGCAGTAGCCGCCCTCCAGTGCTTATTGATAGTGACTGGCAGTGTCACGGGAACAGACAAGCAACTTCAGCAGAAATCACTTCCACATTCAGTGCAGGAGGCCCCACATGCATATCCCACACATCTGGACCCTACTGGCAACATGTGGCGTGATACAATGAGTCATGGTACCAGTTGTTTCAGGTTGATGGTCAGGTTTTTGTGTGGTGCAGACCCCATGAAGTCATGGACCCCAGTTGTCAACAAGGACATGTGCAGGCTGGTGGTAGTTCCATACAGGTGTGGGGTGTGTTCTCATGACATATGGTGGGATCACTGGTCCTTCGCAATGTTTCACTGCAAGTGATCATTTGCAGCATACCCCCACAATGATGGGATATTCCAGCAGGATAATGCACTATGCCGTCGTGGTCCAAGTTGTGCAGAATTGCTTCGAGGAGCATTGTGGAGAGTTCTGACATTGGCCCAAGGTGAGCCCAGTAAAGCATTTATGGGATGTGGTGGAGAGGTCCATTCACACCCAAGATCCTGCACCCACATATAACATGGAGCTGCGGGTGGCTATCTAGATGCCATGGCTCAGCATCCCTCCAGATGTCTTCTGTCCACTTGTGGAGTTGATGCCACATTGCGTTGCTGCACTTCGCTGGGCTAGAGGGGATCCTACATGATACTAGTTCCTGTCCCATGTCCTTTGGCACATCAGTGGCTGCGTTTACATGCAATCACTTTTGCCAATCTGATTGAATACGATCGGATTACAGATTTAGACTGAGGTGTTTATGCTTACTCTATTCAACAAACTGATGAAAATCAGATGCAAAATGACACGCATGCGTGGAGTAGCGCTTAGAGTAAACGTTACCATGACAGCAAACATCACGTGAGGTCCATTGAGCATGAGATGAGTTTCCAGTTCACGCGCTCAAGTTTTTAATTGCTTTAAACTGATGTCAGACTCAGAAAAACGTCCTTTACATGTACTTACAAAGGAAGCAGCGAGAGAAAGACGTTTTCTGAGACACATAAGCTGGACGTCCGTCCCACCGCCATCTTTAAAGCTCAGAGTATAAACCTCATCTCCTCTGCAGACCAGTTTCTGCTCCGCCATGTTGAACGTTACAAACTTTTCACTATAGCACGCCGCGCATGCGCAGAACGTACTCGCATGTTCCGATTGGAGTGTAATCGGATTCAGGCGTTTACACAGATATTATTCTTCAGTTTATCGGATTATTTAGAGGTTTACCCACCTCGTTCAATCGGATAGAAATTGTATTCCAAATGGCCTCAATTGGACTAGACTATGGAGATGTTTGCATGGACGTATTCTATTCCGATTGAGCTATTAGTTGGATTATTAACGGATTATCAGGCTGCATGTAAACATGGCTAGTGTAAAAACCGGAGTCTGATCCAAGATCAGCCCTGCTTTATAAAGACCAGTCCTGGTGTTGTCTGAAATGTTTAGTGCTACAGTTTTGTTCATTTTTATGATTCAGAGGAAGCTATACTGTGCCCTAAATACATCAGCAAGTCTGGCCAACCTTATTGAGGACTAGGGTGCAGTTTGAGCTAGTTGAAAGAAGTTTTGGTGATGTATTTTATTTGGGCTATTTGGGTGACTATTGGGATAAGCGGCTTAGACAATGTGTATGTATGTGTGTGTGTGTGTGTGCGTGCGTGCGTGCGTGCGTGCGTGCGTGCGTGCGTGTGAGAGACTATTGGGATCTAGTGTTTGTTGGCAACATTAACCTCATCGTTCCAGTTCTAAACTAAAGAAAATCTGGGCTCCAGACATGTTTTGGTTGATCTGTATCTGGTTTTAGTGGGAAATTAGTTAGATTTTTCACCAAACTATTCTTTAAGACAGTGAAGTTTACCATTTATTTATACACTCACATGAACAAAAGAACTTGCGTAACTTATACTGTGTAAATGTGTTAACTTTTTAATTGAAATGTTCTCATATTTGGCTTCACTTGTGATGCCATTATGCTAAACATGTGTAAAACATAAATAAAAACAGAATACGATGATTTGCAAATCCTTTCCAACTTATATTCAATTGAATACACTACAAAGACAAGATATTTAATGTTCAAATGGATAAACTTTATTGTTTTTTGCAAATATACACTCATTTTGAATTTGATGCCTACAACACATTCCAAAGAAGTTGGGACAGGGGCATTTTACCACTGTGTTACATCACCTTTCCTTTTAACAACACTCAATAAGCGTTCGGGAACTGAGGACATTAATTGTTGAAGCTTTGTAGGTTGAATTCTTTCCCATTCTTGCTTGATGTACAACTTTAGTTGTTCAACAGTCCGGGGTCTCAGTTGTTGTATTTTGCGCTTCATAATGCGCCACACATTCTCAATGGGAGACAGGTCTGGACTGCAGGCAGGCCAGTCTAGTACCCGCACTCTTTTACTACGAAGCCACGCTGTTGTAACACGTGCAGAATGTGACTTGGCATTGTCTTGCTGAAATAAGCAGGACGTCCCTGAAAAAGACGTTGCTTGGATGGCAGCATATGTTGCTCCAAAATGTGTATGTACCTTTCAGCATTAATGGTGCCTTCACAGATGTGCAAGTTACCCATGCCATGGGCACTAACACACCCCCACACCATCAGAGATGCTGGCTTTTGAACTTTGCACTGATAAAAATACGGACAGTCCTTTTCCTCTTTGGCCCAGAGGACACGACGTCCATGATTTCCAAAAACAATTTGAAATGTGGACTCGTCAGACCACAGGACACTTTTCCACTTTGCGTCAGTCCATCTCAGATGAGCTTGGGCCCAGAGAAGCCAGCAGCGTTTCTGGGTGTTGTTGATATATGGCTTTCGCTTTGCATGGCAGAGTTTAACTTGCACTTGTAGATGGAGCGATGAACTGTGTTCACTGACAGTGATTTTCTGAAGTGCTCCTGAGCCCATGTGATAATATACGTTACAGAATGATGTCGGTTTTTAATGCAGTGCCGTCTGAGGGATCGAAGTGTCATAGGCATTCAATGTTGGTTTTCTGCCTTGCTGCTTACTTGCAGAGATTTCTCCAGATTCTCTGAATCTTTTGATCATATTATGGACTGTAGATGATGAAATCCCTAAATTCCTTGCAATTGCACATTGAGAAACGTTCTTAAACTGTTGAACTATTTGCTCACGCAGTTGTTCACATCCTTGCTTGTGAACGACTGAGCCTTTCAGGGATGCTGACTTTATACCCAGTCATGACACTCACCTGTTTCCAATTAACCTGCTCACCTGTGGAATGTTCCAAATAGGTGTTTTTTGAGCATTCCTCAACTTTCCCAGTCTTTTGTTGTCCCTGTCCCAACTTCTTTGGAACATGTTGCAGGCATCAAATTCAAAATGAGTGAATATTTTCAAAAAACAATATAATGTATCTGTTTGATCATTAAATATCTTGTCTTTGTAGTGTATTCAATTGAATATAGGTTGAAAAGGATTTGCAAATCATCGTATTCTGTTTTTATTTATGTTTTACACAACGTCCCAACTTCATTGGAATTGGGGTTGTATAATCTGATCAGCAAAACCTATTAAAAAGTTACAGTATGATACATAAATTATTTCATGTTCTGTCATAAATTACACATGGCTTTGAAAAACTTGAGTGTGTAAATCAGTACTGAACTAATATTTGAACTAGATTAATTGAACTGAATGATGTAATCTGTAAGGGGTTTGATTGGATGGATTCATGTGAGATAATATATCTGTGTAACTTTCCTATTCTATCACAGAGACCCAGATTGAAACATCAGCATGACAAAACACACTCGATAACACCACTGCATGGTCATGCCTATTAGCGTATTAGTATATTACTATATGTCCTATTAATAACCACATAATAAGCCAATAATAATAAACTATTATTACTATTATCACTATTATTGAGGTTGCTCCAGGTTCAGCTAATTACAGAAGGCCATTCACTCTATAATTAATACTGAACAGACTTTGCAGATTCACTCTAGATTAAAATCATATATCTTAAATAATATGATATTCCCTATGTGTCAGTAATGCGGCTAAAGATGAGTTCTTATATCTGTCTATTACAATAACCATACCCACCCCCTATTTCCAGGAGCGCCTCTACTCACAGGAGCGTCTGTACTCACAGGACCGGCTGCGTTCACAAGACCCTCTGCTGTCCCCTGATAAGATGATGTCCGTCAAGCGCTCCAGCTTCCACGGCGACAGGTCCATGTCCAGAGCCATATCCCACACGGACGTGTTCATGCCCACCACGCCGGTCATGGATCGCTACAAGATGACCAAAATGCATTCGCATCCCAGTGCCTCAAACAGCAACAGCGCTGCTGCTGCTGCTGCTGCCGCTGCCGCCGCCGCCGTACACAACACCATTAGCACGAACCAGACGGCCTCCAAGAGGCAAGCATTCGCCTCGCGCCGCACGCAGACCGTGGAGCAGCTCCACTACATCCCTCCGGCCGCCCAGCAGCAGCAGCACCACCACCACTACCGCACAGGCAGCAAGACCGAAGTAACTGTTTAACTCGGACCTTAGCGACCAGCCAGCCGCCAGAAAACCCAAGAGACTACAGCGCGAGAGAGCCAGTATGACCAGTAGTCCTTGTCTATGGTTTCCACAGTGATTGACCCCAGCACCAGCCCGAATATATACAGACATAGAGGCCCTTCCGAGTGCATATCCAACATTTCCCTGTGTTTGTAGTTCACAGATAAAAGGAACGGACTAGAGCCTTGCGTGATTTGTCCAGACAGAAAATAAAAATGTCCATCCAGTTCTGCAGTTCTTAAGGGCTTTGCATGGAAACTCACACAGGACTGATAGAAGAGCAACAGGAGGTACAAAAGAAAGCGTGCTAGTTGATGTGGATGTGAAATGGAATTGTGTAACTTTATAAATATATAAATACAGATACTGTTTGTACTTCCAGTCCTAGTCATAGCTTTAGAAGTTCTTAAATTAAACCAATGTTAGCACTTCTATGGGTGCCTCTACGAAAAATGTTCCATTTCAACAACGAAGTGGTTTTGTGGGTTTAAAAGCACAATCGATTAAATGCGTTCGTTCTGTTCATTTGTTTGTTTTTTTTTTCTTCTTTCATTTTTTTCATTAGTTTGGTTAGTGATGGCTAGCACGTATTAGTTTGTTCTTAATTAACGGCAAGTTCCTTTGCATAGAAGATTGTAAATAAGCTATTTTAGCCGCAGTAAATGGACAAGTCTGTTCTGGTTGGCGTTTGTATTACTGTAGCTTTATTTTAGAGATTCAAGAATCATAGACGACCCACTAACACAGTATTGGACTGTTTTAAACAAATACAGTAATTTATGTGTGCCATTTTAAATGTGTTTGTAGGATGAAAATGGGTGAATGTTGTCGACAAACCATGATCACTCTTGATATCTGGCTGTAGACTGTGCTCCAGTGAGTGACTCACAAGACAAATGAATATATTATGCTTGTTGTAGTAGCTTCAAATAAACCATCCTTATTTTTCTAAACATGATACTCAATTGGAACAGATCTGTTGTGTGCCTCATAAACTGCTCCTTTTCAAGTGTTGTGACTCCTCTTGATTCACCATGGAGAGCAGGTCAGCAAGACAATGAAGTTCTACCCTCCATGAAGACACAGTATTCTTTTCAAACTACCACTCTCTCCCAACATTAGAAACCTCAAACATTAGAAATCCCAAACATTAGGGATTCAAAATTCAGTACTTGATGCGTTATGAAACATTGGTGTCTCAGTTAAGTATATGCATGGAAACTCAAGTACTCAGTTAACCGTTAATAGTGCCATCACTCGTATACTCAAGTCAAGAGGCTTTTATTGTCATTCCATTTATGTACAAGTACACAGTGGAGTGAAATTAAGTTCCTCCAGGAACAACACGGTGCAACAAGGAACAAAAGTACAAAGTGCGAACGTGAAGACATTGTGTGCAAACAAAAAAATTAAGCCAGAAACAATAAATATGATAAACATTAGACACAGTAAACAGACAGGACAGTGCAGCACCAACACAGCACTCATTCTAGTCATGAGGTAGTGGAATAAGGTGCAGAGATATTTAACATGCTGTGATCTGTTAGTCAGATGACAGACATAAACACAGCAGTTACTGAGGTAGAAAAAAACAGTAAACACAGTGTAGCAGCAATGATCCAGATAGTGCAAGTAGAGCATCAGAAGGGTTGTGTGTGTGGAGTTGTGTGTGTGAGGGGGGGTGGGGGTTAGCTCAGTCCTTGGGAGTTTAAGAACCTTAAACACTGAACACACTATTCAGGTATTTATTATCACAGAACAACAGAAATTATACAGGCTAACAATTCAAGAAAACAGCAGTTTCATATTTTAACAAGACTAAAATATAAGTTTTGTGAGTAAGTATAATATAATTTGCTACTGTGAAACGTGGGTGTCTGAACAAGACTGGGTTGCCAAGGATGTGGCCTAGTATGGGATCCAAAAAAGTACACAGTAGCTCCATCTAGTGCAAATTAACATATATTTGCATATTTGTTAACTTGAAAATGAGAAAGCAAAATGGTAATGAAAAGTAAATCTCCAGCAGGTGGCACCTGTGGTCGTTTCCGATTGTCTTTTCATTCTGACACAGCGACTCCACCCCGAAAACTGAATCGCAAACTGTCGCTTTGTTGTTGATTTATCGAATAAGCATTTTCATTTTGTTAGATGCAGCCTATAAAAAAAGATATAAAAAAGATAACATCAGCAATGCATTTTGATTTTAGTTTTTACATGTATTATGTATTTCATGCAGAAAAGGCAAAGCCAATGTGAAGCTTGGATTTTCTTTTCTCTATTAGCGTTTTTTAAAATATATTTTTAAATATGACCATGAAATACCAGAATAATGACTAAAATGAAACACCAAATAGCTGTTTTAAATGTATTTTTTTTTATCACAAATGACTTGTGCTTATGTGAATATATTAAATAGCAAATGTAGGTATTTCATTTCAATTTTGGCAGGATATTTGCGCAGATGTTTGAAAAAAATGGTAACAAGGTTTACATTTACATTTTATTGTTTGAATTATAATTTCTTGGCCGGATTTGCCTCCCATAGCTGAGAGGGCAGTGAGAGCATGGCTGGTGTTCTGTTGCAGCTTTTTTAACTTACTACTTCAAGTTATCTAGCTAAGCTCTTTAAAAGTTCTTCTTCAGGGGTTCTTTAGTAAAGACAATGGTTCTACATAAAACCATAAACACTCAAAGAACCCCTTTTATGCGTACATGGTTCTTCGCATGGTGAAAGCGTTCTTCGGATTGATAAAGAATGTGTTTATAGAACATTTTAAAAATGGTTCTATACAGCACCAAAAAGGGTTCTGCTATTGTTACAATGTCAAACTTGTAAGAGTCAAAAAACCCTGCATAGAATATACAGGCTAGAATCCCTTTCAAAAATTTTCAAATCCCTTTTCAAAAAGCCATATACATCACTGGAGCTAAGGCTAATCTAGCTAATGTAATGGAAACTGGAGGGGAGAACAGGATTGGTTGGCAAAGTTCAAGTTCCAGGTCAGTACAGGGCGCTCTCACACAAACATAGCATGAAAAATGATTGACTTCTTGAACAAGCATTCGTTAATTTTGTCAAGAGCTCCAGTTTGTTCAGACCAAATTAATTTAGTTTAGTGGCGCGACGGTTATTCGACTAAAATCGACGATCAAATAAATTGGCAACTAATTTAGTAGTCGAATAGTTGGTGACGTCATGACCCGGCTTTCTCGCGCTGACAAAGAATGTTTTGACGTTACCGCTCACTGGAGAGTTAACAACAGCGCGATGGCAGAGCCTCAAGAGCAAAATCCTTAAAATAGGTTGTCAGTTGTGCTACATGTAAAGTTGTCTGGCGTGGGAGCACATCTTCCGTGTTGGAGCACCATAAGAGGAAACTCGGCGGCTCACTGGATGAAGAGATTAATCTCGGTAAAATACGCCGCGTCCCAAACCGCCATACTAGCTCACTAACTAGTGTGTCAAAACAGCGCGTATACCATTAGAAATGCACTCCTTAGTGTAGTGTGTGAAGTACAGAAGTGTGTGGTTTGAGACGCGCTGTCAGTTGTGCTAGTGAGCTTGTTAGTTAGCTTCTCACGCTCTGCTTCATGTTCTGAGCTGAGCTGTTGCTTTTCTATTTAAATGCTGCTCTCTGGAATCGCTGTTGGAGCTGGAACAGAGAAGCGAGTAACTCTTTTTCACAGCGGTTCTGTTCACTTTGCAGATAACGTTCACACTTCTGAACACTGCGTCGTCGTTTTAGGGTCGAGGCCACCGGTGCGGTCAGTGAACACGGGAGAGCGATTACCAACAGCTGTCTGTTCTCCGCGAACGTGTAGCTCCACTCGCTAACGGTTTAAGGACGTAGTTCTTACTCAGGGTAGCTGGACGAAGGTTGAAGTGCAGTGTTTACACAAAACCGTTCAAATTGAACTGTTCATAGAGCGAGACTCTCACAAGAGCGTGGAGAGACGTTGACTTTCCTGTAGTGTAGTGATTCATAATCCGAGTAATCGATTATTCGTTTCAGTAATCGATAGATTACTCACCTATCAAATTAGTTGTTTGTTGCAGCTCTAGTTTAGTCATGAATGAACTCTTTTGAGGAAATATTTTCTGACACTGAAAGGTTCTGCTTTTAGCTAAGATGAGTAGATCTCATTTGCTGTTAAGTTGGGTTTTTCTAACGCTCGGTCTGCTTAGGATGTACAGCAGAGAATGAAACCAACCATTCCTGCTCTCCCCGACTTTACTGCTCAATACAGTTCGAGTCTGGATTGCAAAGGCTTTGCATCATGCTGTGTTAGCCGTGTTAGCCCCACAAACAAAGAAGATAACGTGCAGTTTGTTCCTATCGTTACACCTGTATCATCAAAGAATTTGTAGAGAGAACTGCCGTTCAGTAATGTCTCCTGTGTTTCTCAAACGCCAGGGGGCGCTCCTGAGCAAGGACAAAATTAATAAGGTAATATGGGGCATTTGAGCAAAAATCCTAGTTTATGAATGTTTAAACTTGTTCACATAAAAGAATGTGTTCATATCCTGAACACAAAACAGCATAAAACACAAACATCGCTGTTCTATTTTTCATTGCTTTTCACTTCATTATAGTACTTGGTGCCTCCTGTACGTTCATGACGTCAGTGAGTGCAAACTGCTTTTCTCAGCCAATGAGCTGCTCCGCTCACCAACCAGTAAGCACTCAGTATAAGCAATACCAACCAATCAGCTGCAGTAGCAGTAACACTAACCAGTCATTACTCAGTAGCAGTAATGCCAGTCAGTCAGCAATCAGAAGCAGTAACGCTCGTGTCCCACTACTGCCCGTACCCTGTTTACTAGAAAAAAAGACAAAGAAAATATATATATATATATATATATATATATATACTAGACAGTTTTTTCCAAAAAAATTCCTGAGCAAGGGGTTAGAAACTATTTTAACTTTTAGGATGCTCTTAAGGGCGTGCAGTCATGTTTCTAATATCATGGGAGAAATAGGAAGTGGCCAGTCCAAATTTAGAGAAAATGGAATAAAGACCAGTTAAAAGAAGTTAACAATAAACAGCAGTGCAACCTGTGGCCGTGATACGACTGGGCCTAGTAGGGTGTGGCCCTGCAATTTTATCATTGTTACACCCAAAATAATGTGCAAATGCTCTCTCTCTCTCTCTCTCTCTCTCTCTCTCTCTATATATATATATATATATATATATATATATGTATATGTGTGTGTGTGTGTGTGTGTGTGTGTGTGTGTGTGTGTATGTAAATACGTACGTATGAATGTGAGGAGGACTGCTATGCGAATTGGAGGATTAGTGTATGAACACAGCCTGTTTTAAGCACAAAAGTACCCGAGCACAGCATGGCCTATAACAGTAAATAATGACCATAATATCCAACATGGCACAGTTATAAGGTGTAAATGCTAGAAATCACCAGCATATTAAAGTTATATTGGTCATTATTTCTCCTGTGTGCAGAGCAATACATGCACGTTTTTATTCGTTTTTTTATTATGAGCTGTAAATTTTTGGTCGACTAACCAGCTAGTGTTTCTTACCGCAGTTTATTTCCAAATTAAGTGTTTAAATGACATTTAGCAAATGCCTCAGTTAATTATACTCTGTATCTGTTACGTGTCTAATGTGACAAAAGATGTGTGAGAAAACATGAGGAGTGAACTTTAACATGTAACAGAGTCTGCGGAACTGCGTGCGAGACTGAATCTATGTGAAAGATGGTGAAAATTTGTCTCTGAGAGTGATGCTGTGTGATAGAGGCTAGAAGTCGGCCCACTGTCATATTCTTCACCTGGCTGCACTTGATAAGCACAGATTTCAAAGCTAACATCTACTCAGTGAAAAATGCATATAAATAGCCTCTGTTTAGCGCTGCTTACTGTTTCGCTTTTAAGACAAAACCATGTTCAGTCTGCAGCATATGCTGCTGTGTGTAGTCATAAATGCCACTGTGGATCATGTTTTGTTAATTATAGCTACGTTCACATTACAAGCCTCATTGCTCAAATCCGATCTCTGACAGGACGGTTCACACTCGTTTAGGTAAGTGATTCAAATCTGTCGTTAATGTGAACTTCTGAAATGACCCGCATGCGCACATCCTACTCAGTAACGCCATGTGAGTAAAACGCATGCGTCATGTGCATCATCAGCAAACTAACTAACGGTCAGAACAAACTAACGGTCAGAACAAGCCTTCGCTGCGAACTCTGGTCAAATCTCAGCTTCATTATTAGAGCGAGAAGAAGGCGAAAAGGTGAGATGTGTTTTTTTCCCACCGTTTACAGGCTTTAACTTCTGTTTGGCGCTGCTGCCATGGTAACCCTGAATATTGGTGCAGGTGCAGTGGAAAAAAGCACATGAATTCCGATCTAAACATTCACATTAAGGTCTCATGGCCACAAATCAGATATGTATCCGATCTAGGACCACGTATGACTCAGGTTGAATTTGATCAGATTTGTGTGTCCACACAGCCCTGAAAACGTCAGATCTGAGTCACATTATTGTGCCGCTTCAGCCTGATCATGTGAATGTAGCCCAAGTTGCTCATCTACCATTTTAAAGTTCTTGTCCATTTGTGTGGGTTTAGTAAAAGTTTTGCTCTACTTTGACACTCAAGCGCACAAGTGTTCATGTCATGCAGCACAGGATGAGCCTTTCTCTCGTTTCCGGGGTCGACATTTCCGGTTTGAGAAGTTTTGTGTAAAATCATTTCCATTTTTCGAGTTTTCATTCATGTCCATCTGATGATGAACTCAGAAAGAAAAGGTTAATCGCATAAAAAAGAGTGAGACGCCGACAATCAAAGTAACCCGAAACAGCACGTATGTGTCCAGCGCTCATTTCAACCCATTGGGCATCTACGTTACACCGAATGGAAAAATATGGCTGAAAAGGGGCCGCAGTACCATGTCATTTCAACTGGAGTCAGCGAGCAAGAGGGTCTGTAAGTTATAGCAGAGAGAGGGCTCGCCTTGGAGACTCTACTAATGAGGAGGAAGGGGTGGTGGAGCAGGATATGTCGGGAGTAGAGGAGGAAGAACAAGCCTAAGAGGATGCACACACACATACACACACACTTATATATATATATATATATGTATGTATATAAGAGGTAACCAATACTTACATTGTGTGTGTATGTTTGTGAAAAGCTGTTATTAAAATATGCCTCTAAGATTTAAAAACAAACACTGTAATCCGTTCCTGTTTTAATAATACACTTGTGTTTCTTTTCTTTTAGCTTTGTACTACATTTGATGGGTTTGAGTTTTCATGTTCTGCCCAATGTCTGTTGTGGGCTTTTTGTTATGGACCCAAATCATGGCTGGTGTATGAGACCCTCGAGACCGGCATCAAAGAATTTCTGTGACCCAGGTGATGTAGGTGGTTACTGGAAAGATGTGTGGTAATATGTGGTACATAAAAACCTAATAGTGAATTAGCTTATAAAACAGTAAATCTAATAGCATAAATTAAAATGGGTTCGTGAACTGCAATGTTGTAACAATAAACTGGTTAAACTGCTTCAAACTTTTTAAAGTTTTTGGACCACTAGTCTGTGGTTCCTCGCTTTGCTCTACAGGGAGAGCCGAGCCCTTACACATCTCCCTATCTGCAACACTGGACACTGTGAAGGATATAATTTAACACAATAATTCATGTTGGACACAGTTTATTTACTTCTTAGACATACTAGAAGATCTGAGATTCCTGATGCACAGTTTTTTGTGCTGATATAACTCTAAATCCTGAGAAATGCTGAAACTAACGTACCTAACGTTACCAATCCTGTCTGTGACATTAAGTAAGGTAGCTAACTACAACACTGGGAACTAGCTAACAATTTACCTTCATAATCAAAAATAAGCTGCTCAAAAAGAGTTTCACGTTGGTGCTCGATAGCTCTTCCGCAATTCTGACCACATCATCCTGCCTAAAGCACGGGAGTTCAGCCAGAGATGATAAATTATGAAATGCAGCCATATTTGTAGTGGAGCTGTGCAGAAACCGGAAATACATTTACACATAATCTCCCGCAGAACTTAACCCCTCCTCCATGTGTGAAAAACACCTATTGAGTTGTAGTTTTACAGAACTTTCTTGGTGTCCTGTTGCTATGGATACCGGTTCCGTCCACACCGATCTGAAACACTCATGGACCGGCAGTGACTGACAAGCTAATAATAAAAAATAATAAAATGTCGAGGGCTGGAGCCTGAACTCATTCTGCCAGCCTGCCTGCTGAAAATGCTAGAATTAGCTACATATCTAACAAACTAACATTACTCGGCGCCGTCCTCCAGAGAATGTGAGTAGAGTGAGCAGCAGACATTTCTGCTTCTTGTGACAATAATTGTGTGTAAGATTGGTAGACGAGGCCTGGGTGATATCAATAATTGGGTGATAAAAATAATTAGCACCATATTTTTAGCTAAAAAATTTACAGATAATATGCCCCCCCTCAAACAATACATAATAATAATAATAATAATAATAATACATTTTATTTCATGGCGCCTTTCAAAACCCAAGGTCACCTTACAAAACAGGAAAAAGCAACAATAATAATAAATGTGATCTGTTAAATGTGAACATGTGGTCTGTCTCAGCTTTGACTTACTTTCTATTCTGTTTTATTCTATATGCTTTGGAGATAAAGCCAGAGAGGCCAGGTTGAGATGGTTTGGACATGTGTTGAGGAGGAATAGTGGATATATTGGTCAAAGAATGTTGGAGATGGAGCTGCCGGGTAGAAGGAGAAGAGGTAGACCTCAGAGAAGGTTTATGGATGTAGTGAAGGTGGACATGGAGATGGTTGGTGTAAAAGTAGAGGAGGCAATGGATAGGGCAAGATGGAGGAAGATGATCCGCTGTGGCGACCCCTAAAGGGAGCAGCCGAAAGAAGAAAAGTAGAAGAAGCTGTATGCAAATACACATGTTAATGAGAAGCATCTGCTGCAATTTGACAGAATTGCTTGGTAATAGCGCTCCCTAAACTGGCCATTATTGCCTTTTACACATCAGCATCAGTTTACTTGTCCATCATCGACAATATCCGATACATCACCCTATCACCCAGGCCTACTAGACTTATGTCTCAGATCAGTGAGAATTTCCAGAATAGGTCAGCTGAACCGTTCTGCAGCGCATCTGCTGTGTATGACTACTGTGCATGCTGTAGCAGTTTGCTGCGCTGCTGCATCACTTGTGTCACACAGATAGTCAGTGTCTGGAAAAAACACTGGCTCGCTGGGCTTTCTGAAAAGCACCTCCACACTGTGGACAAAATCATGCTGCTCCACTCCCACTTTGCACCACTTACATCCGGTGGTTGGTTAGTGTAGTGGTTAACACCCCTGCCTTCTATACTGTAGACTGGGGTTCAATCCCCCACCTGGGTAAACACCCTACACTATACCAATCCTTGGGCAAGACTCCTAACACTGCCTTCGCCTACCTGTGTAAAATGATCAAATTGTAAGTCGGTCTGGATAAGAGTGTTAGCCAAATGCTAAACATGTTAGAGCACGAGTTAGAAGAAATCACATGTTGTGTCGTGATGAATTCATTTACTGCTGTCTTTTATTTACATTTATTTGCCTCAACCCAACACAATTCACGTCTTGTTTTTTGCAGCATAATATGACTGTCAAATCTACCGACTGTGGAAAATGACTGCTGTCAGCCTAAATAATGGCTATCAACTCAAATAATTTTGATCACATGATGTAGTGATTGCGACAGGCCTATGCTGAACCCTTTCAAACTTTACGTCCTCCTTTTCACGGGGGGTTTGTTTTCAGAGTGAATAACATTGAGTGCATATTTTTCATGCTTTTCTTGCAGTGTTTTTGTATGTGCAGAGAGCAGGTCTGTCAGCTTCTGGCAGTTCCCTCCCCCATTTTTTCTTGACATGTGAATTAATACCTGGCACTTGCATGCTTAAAAAATACAATCACAAAACCTTATTTAAATTCATTGAACTTCTGGGGTGCAAATGCAATTCTCATGGCAAACAAAGGCTTTGGCATTTGCATTCCTTCTCAGGGAGGTGGACGTTACATTTTCAAGTCCCCCCATTCCACACCAGCTCCCATCAGCATGTAGATGAAAATATGACACTTAAATGAAAGCGAGGCTGTGTGGCAGGCTGTTTTAAGAGGTGCCTCTGAAACAGGGAGCAAAGGCCATCTCTAGAGCTTTCCCACTGCGCAAATGGCTGCTGACTAAGGCAGAGCTTCCATATGAAATAAGGAAAAGCTTTCAGCGGCTCTACCTTGGAAAAGCAATGTCTTGTTCGGCTGGAGTACAACCTCTTTGCATTTGAAATTTTAATCCTGGCTGAGTTGACGTATAGGACAAGTGCTCCTAAAGAATTCTGAACATTTGTCAGTGTGTCTGGGATCTGTGTAAGCTTGGTAGCAAAAAATGACATAACTTATGTAAATCTTTCAAATTTAAATTTCATCATGTACATTGTCTTCTAGCTTTCTGGTATGTACATGTATGTTACTCTGTATGAAACTACATTTACATCATGTTCTACCTGTCTAGTATGTACATACAGTGGCTAGTAAAAGCATTTGGACACTTTAAACTTTGGTAAAGCATAAGAAAGTTCTTTAGGTTATTTCATAAAATGCCCCTCCAACGTAAAACCTTATATTAACCTTTCCACCCTTTTCCCCATTCCTCTTCTAGCACAACATCAACCTGATGGTAGACTCAACCAGACTGCACTTAGGGTACTATAAAGCACAGAGGTGGAAATGGTGGAGGTGGAGTTTACAGCTGGTCTTCTTACAGGGGTGTCAGTGAGCTTGTGTTCATTGATGGGATCATGAACTGAAAAGGCTTTTTGGATGCAAACCTGGAGAAACGCCATGCGCACTATTAGAAGTATAGGTTCTGTGCAGGTACATCTTCCAGTTATCAATGTACAAACAATGTTAATATGTCCTCAAAAGTACAACAGCAGTTTTAACGTCCAATTGTGCACCTTAAAGTTTTTCCCAGGTGAAAAGTGGATAGAATGTGTGGAGTCTTAGAAAATATCATTTCAATAGATTATGGTACAGTTATGTCCTCTGACTAAAGGTGCTCTTGAGGGTGTCCTCAATGTACTCTTGAGTGTCCCCCCCCAGTGGCAGTTTCAAACCTTTTTTCTGAGAGTGTAATATGTTATAATTGTGAGAAAGTTTTTTATAATTATGACCTAAAATCTTACGATTATAAAACACTAAGTTGTAATTAAGATACTAAGTCGTAACTTATGAGATTGTAAGTCCTAATTATGAGAAACCTTCTCTATATTATTAGATCTCATTATTGTAGGACAGCAAGTCATAATTGAGGTACTAAGTTATAATTATGAGATCAGAATTTCATTATTATGACACAAAGCCATAATTAGGATTGTGTGACAGAAAGTCATAATTATGACTTTAAGTGGTGATTATGAAATACTAAGTCATAATTTTTAAATTGGTCTTATTGTTATAAGATAGCAAGTCATAATTATGAGATGCTAAGCCATAGTTATGGGAAATGTTCCTGTTTATTTACTACCCACTACTTTTTCAGTGGTGAAAACATCTTTTGAAAAAAATATTTCTCCAAAAATATTGTTCCACAGCAGCTGCCCTTAATGATGTGTGAATATTTAAGGAAGACTGGACTAATAGAAATACTCCACAATTGCTTTAAATATTAACTTCCCTTAAAAGTTGAGAACATTTTTGCTTTCTCCTGTAAAGTCACAATTTTGATGATCTATGTTAAACCACATGCTATTTAAAATGATTACAGCACAGAGTTGCCAGCGTTGGTGAGTTGACTGGACTGATGTTATCAATGGTATATGCGTCTATTATATCTATTGTTCCACAGCTTAAAACAGTAATTGGAATCAGAGCTCATAGTCATTGCATTTTAGCTTGTGAACCAGTCTACAAATACAGTAGTTAATACAAAGGAAACATATGCTTTTGATGGAAGGAGAGGTAATTAGTGTTGGCAGCAGATAACAAGGGTATGAAGTTAAATCTAACAGGAGTTTAAACTTTAGTGTGTCTGTAGCTGAGCTGGAGAACTTCACCCATATTACAATGGAACACTATCACAGTGATCTTGGTGTAAGAGGGAACCCTGATGGTCCAGTTTTCTTAAGCTGTTCCTATATTAAAAAAAAGGTGGCGCTGTGTGAGAACCAGTTGTGTTTTTGATAACCTAAGGTATAACGCAACTGAATGTCAACATGCAGAAAGAACAGAAATAGTCACTTACTAGTTTGTTCCTGGCATGTAAATTGATTGGCTGTTGAGTAAAGGCTCAAAAGTGTGAGAGGTGGCAACCATGCATAATGAAAAAATATAGCCTAATACTAAATAAACTTGATATTTGATAGTGCACCATCTGATGTAATGACAAAAACACGGGTGATGTAACTGACCAGAAAGTTAGCATGTTAAAAGAAATTGGTGGAGGTAATGATTGTAGGGGTCTGAGCCAGACAAAAGTCTTCTCTAAATATATGAATATTTCTCAAATTATTATAGAATATTCTATGCGTAAATAAAGACTACAAGATACTATAAAGGGCATTTCATGTCCAAAACATTTGTGCAATCAGCAAGTAATAAGTAGAACAAGAAGTTTCTGTAAGTGAAGGTGAAGAAATGCTACAATGCTGTGGGAATTACCCAACGACTGATTTAATATTACATACACTGCGCCATCACTGGCTTTTGCATTAGTGATTTCTCAGGACTGACCTGTAACCTAGCAACCAGCGTTTCCCGTAGAAAATGATTAAGCCGCCTTCGTTCTCATTCCGAGCACGAGCCGCTGATAGATTTCTCCCCAGGACTGACACTTTCCCCCGCAGCATGTTCCCCACAGTGCCAACATGCCCCATGCAATATGCAAAAATGAATTTGCCAGCCGTGCTCTCGGCCTTTGAGAACTTGAATGGCATTGGTGGTGCAGAAAGTTAGGGCACTACAGCAGGTGAGGAGCAGCATGTGGACACTTCATGACTACTGGAGTGATGCTGCATTTCTGCAGTGTGTCGAAATCTCTGGAAGCTATCTCTCCACTCCTCCCTCAAAGCCGGCACTCAGTTTAGGGATTGGGGCTCTGCTCTCGTTTACTTTGACTTTTTCTTTTTTCTTTTCTCTCTCTCACTGCATTATCATTTGAACTGTTAACTGTGTTTTTATGGCTTCTGTGATGAAATATGATGAAATACGATGTCCACATCAACAGTCAAGCTTTCAAATAGAGCCTGTTATTTTGTTGCTGTATGTTTGTTTATATTCCAATTTTTATGTATTTACATGGTTATTACTATCTTATTACATAGGTACACACTAAACTATGGTTACATTCTGGATCAGCAGGTTTAAGTCTGCCGTTCTGGCTTATTTCCATTTGTTTAGATGTCAAGCAATAACAAAAACTTGGCAAAAATGTAAATGACAAAAAAAAGTTCTTTCTGAACATATACAGAAACAACACATTTTAAACGTAATAAAACGCCTCCTTTTCTTCTTGGGATGATCAGTTTAGAATCCACATTTGTGACAGAAACTGTCTGCTTGATTTAAGGAGTGGAGAGTGAATATAAAATGACACCCTGCTTTTGTTAATGCCAGAGATAACTGACACCTATAAGGATTTACTGCTGCATAAATGATTCGTTTATAGCAACTTAAAACAGTTATTGTCAAATAAATCTATAAACCTGGAGATCTACATGTGTACTAAGGCAAATCATCATTTATGGCTCATTAGATGATAGTTTGGTCTCCAACAGACCAAAACGCTGGGATCAAAGTGGTTATAATCAGCTGCCATCAGTCTGGATAAGTAAATATTTATAAGCTAGCAGGTGTAGCGAGATGTTGTATTGAGACCAAAGCAGTGGAGCACTTGCTGACCTTGGCCTGACACCGTTCCGAATGCCGTGTAATCAGCAGCATCGTGACGGACTGGCTTAACTGCCTTAACCAATTCACCATTCATTTAATTATGGCAAGATGCCAGCGTCCTAATGCACGTTGTTTTGTGAAGAGCTGGTTTCAGACCCCACTTGACTGCGCGGCGCTTCTGGATCCCGCTAGATTCTCAGTAAGCTTGATCAGATTCAATTACCCATTAAATAGAAAACCAAAAAATCAATGCTGTACAATTTAGCAGGCAAACAGAATTACACTGTTTAATTGTTTTAAAATCAATGTTTTCTGTGCTTTAACCAAACAGTGTAAGAGGCATATGAGTTCATACTTAAATGTTGTAGTTATGGATTAGCATTTGAGGACACTGAGGTCTTGCATGCTTGTACTTTCGATCATGATTGTAGAATGCAGACGCGATACTGTTTTACCTGAGTAAGGCCACCTTCCCCAGCAGTGAAGTAATAATGTATTATAGCGCGAATACAAACAAACATGCACTGACACCCAAGGCATTAGTCACACACATACAGACTACATGAACTGTGACCTACACTTTGCTATGAGTTATTTCTTCCGCATCCCCTGCAGTTTGTGAATATGAAGCAGGTGACACTCTATATGTTATCTAAAACTTTTGCTAGCTCATTATAATTGGATTCTCCAGTACATTTATTGCTTTCCTCATAGTCTGCTTCCCCACAGTTCTGTTTCATGCCTCGGCGTCTCCGTGCACATTGTTAAGTTTTCTCAATAACAGATATAGGGGTCCCTTGGGGCCCATTGCTGCAGCTAGAGGATTCATTGAAGAATACGGCTGAAGGATTGCAATTTCTTCTGAGCAGCATCTCCTTTTCTTTCTCTCTCTTTTTTTTTCCCTGGACATGGTGCTGTCTGAATGTGCTGGAAAGCCTTGCAGTGAGAAAGTTTAGGCCAGGCTGCTGTGTTTTTAGCTCAGTAGGATATCTGATATTGAGTCTGAGGGAAAGACTCAGAGGATAAAGACTCAGAGCTAGTAAAAAAAAAGATAACTTCAAAATGAAAAGTGGAGGTTTGGATATTAGGAAGAGAATGAAGACCAGGTGTGTGAAGGCATGATAAAGAATAGCTATTACTTTTAATAAAAAGAAGGTAGTTATAAAAACAATCGGGTGCTACAGTTCTGCACAATTTAAGCATTTGGCATTTCAGGCACCTCTGAATTATTCTGCATACTCTACTATCACATAGACTGGCACTGATTCTTTTATTTTACAGCTTGTATCTGGGTACACAGGTTACAGTATTCAGCATCCCATCATATAGAATTATAAAAATATACATTTTGATTAAAAAAGATAAAACCTCTATAAAAAGTAACAGAGAGATTTCCTTTTGACTAAAGGTGCAAAATGCAGTTGTGTCTTTATGGTGGTAAATATTGCCACCAAAACTACATACATATTAGGGCTGTATGATGTGGAAAGAGAACTGTAGCGAATTAGGATTGTCACCATTACTCTGTTACATTCTCACTTTATCGGCTTGTGGTTTAGTTTGTAATCTGACTGATACGCAGAGTTTCCACAGACCATTATGAAGCCGTATTTAACAGATTCCTGTTAATGCTTCAAATATTCGTGGTTAGGAAGAGCTGGCTTTAGTAGCATTAAACCCTGCACTGAAATACTAGCAGAAATGATCATTAACACAGCAGTGATACTCCAACTACTTAAAACACTTAAAACTAAACCTTTTGTTGATTCTTGCAAATACCCTGATAATACAGTTTAAATAACGTGTATGTGATACCATGTACAGGTTTTTAGGCCACCTGAGAAAATTAGAATTAAAAAGCTGGTTATGTGGTCAGCAAAAACCCTAATATTAGAATAACTACAAAAAATAGTTATTTTGTGTATATGAATGTATCTGTTCAATCATTTCCAAACCTCTCCTTGTGAAAGCACAGTGTAACTGTAGTTATCATCTAGGTCTGGTTTGGCTAATCATTTGTTCATCTTGCTCAATCAGGTGTGCTGGTGATGAACTTTGTTCGTCAAACTAGCTTACACGATATCAACAACTTTTCTTTATGTTTTAAATAAATTCTCTTTACTTTTTACTGTATTTATGTTTATTTGTATTTATTCTAATGACATATGATGAGATAAATAAGACTAAGACTTTTGGACAGAACTGTATCTATATATATATATATATATATATATATATATATATATATACTGCAATATGTACTGCTACAGATAAGCCCTTATCTGCAAGTTGTGCAAACCCATTTTTAAATGTTTGGCCTCTGGTTTAAAAATAAACAAAACAAAAAGATTATCAAAATAATGGTTACTCAGTAGATATAGACTTAATTGTGATCAGATTGCTTCATATTGTGATTGATCTTCTAATTTAATACACTGGAACCCTTGATATTTTATCCAGTATTATTATCAGTATCATTATTTACATTGGCTTATATTAATGCCTCAAATCATCAAAATGACCCTGAAACATTCTTTCAGAGCACTTTGTTAGAGAGCTAATTTAAATATTGAAGCCTTCTGAGATACCATCAATATCGCAATGACGAATAACGAATAATGCGCCGCCCTAATATGTTTGTACTCATAAGCATCTGCAAGTTTGTGTTCTATATCTGCAGAAGTAGCGCCACACCCGCCAGTGTCCATTTGGATGGATTCTCTTTGGTTTTCAGGTTGAACGTCCACACATACGTAGGCCCCCTCTGTCTGGTCTTGTAGACGGGACACTGGTACACGTTCCGTGTCTCCTGCTTGTCCACAGGGACGGCCTTGATGAAGATGACTGGGACGGCAGGTGTCAGCTCTTTCAGACGGGCGTCCACCATGACTCCAGCCTGCAGGACACACAGAGTACACAGTGCGTTCTTCAGTGCTGTTGAGATATCAGGTAGTGCTGCTTTGAATGGATTTGTGCAGGGTTTATGATGCGGCATTAATGTGTGCTTTATCAGGCACATGACGTTTAAAAAAAAAAGAAAAGAACAACTGCTAAGTCACATAACTCTGCAAACATGCTGGAGTGAAAATTAATTTCTGTTAAGTCCCTTAAAAGTAGCTTCAATTAATCTTGGCAAGGAGCTTTTTCCTTTCTTTCCGAAAGATTTCTGCATTAATCCCATGGTCTCCTTGAACAAGTGAAAGTTAATGCATTTGAAATTGAAATCGGCTTGCCTTTCACATTCCTCAGACATTCTGCGGAGCGACGGTTTATTATTTTTCGCTAATTAATCCTCTTGCAGCCCACGGATGACAGGCAGGAGCTGGACGCCTCGCAGTATTAAAAGGGACAAATGCAAACAGTGTTGACATTGCGGTGGTCCATAGAGGACGCTGTTCATGAGTTCCCCTTCACTTGGCACCCTAATGACATCGCCACCCAGCCGAAACTTTATCTTTGAAAGAATGCAAATGATCGAAGCTTCTGAGGATTAGATTTTAAAAGCTTCCTCAAAATAATGCGACTTAGTTTACATTAGGCTGCATTTCAACATACGTTGAAAGTAATGCATTAGAATTTACCTGATTGAAATGTGTACATTCTACATTAATATATCACATCAACACAGTTATTACCAAGATTAAGCAAACAAAAAGTAAACATCTATGCTGATGTGATATATTTTAGACAGGTGAAAGTGATTTTAATTAATTACAGAACTGTGAAATAATCAGAGACCACACTTTATTTATTTAATTTCTAGTGAAAACAGCCATGAAGTACAAGCTATTTTTCAGCATCAGCTGAAAAAAAAGCAGACACCTGAGAATATTAGACATAATAGGCTATTTATCTCAGCCCAGTTTCCAAAAGCATCTTAATGTTAGGATGATGTTAAGGGAGTGTTCAGTGTGATGCCTGCTCTAACATTTTCGAATCACCTTTGTGCCGAGGTGCTTATGCTTACTGCCCTGGGCTGTAGTATTTATTTTCTCAAAAAAGCAGTAATACTGGAATAAACACAAACAATATGAATACGAATAAGTAGTGATTTACATGTATCAATGTGTTTGTTTAACCTCTTGTCTGGCAGCTCAGTATTAATTGTGGTTATCCTCCAACACCTGGTTTGGCTAATCATTGCTTCATTAAGATGAATCAGGTGTGCTAGTAATGAAACTGAACACATGCTTGTGGTCACTGAGGAGAAATCCTGAACCAAACTTTGTTCTTCAAATTAGCTCACAAGACTTTTCAAAAGAAGAAATTCTTGTGACTCTATTTCTGTTTATGTCTATCTATTCTAATGATATATGCTGGCTTTACAAGCATAAATACACTTACTGCTGAGATTAATGGTTTAGGTGACAGACTTTTGCAGAGTACTGTATATTTAACAGAAACTACACAGAAACCTCAACAACTAAATTTATCACTTTTCATATTTCAGTATTCAGTGTGTCTGCCCACTGCCTTTATTACAGTGTCCATTATTTGCAGGAGACTTGCTTTCAGTTTTTCAAAGAAATCTGCAGGGACATTTTTCCACACTTCGAAAGTTCAGTCCAAAGTCTGTTAGATTTTATGCCTCTTACACCCAAGTAATCCCAAAGACACTCAGTAATGCTGAGGTCTGGACTCTGTTGTGGTCAATCCAAGCAACATCTTGCTTGTTTTGCCAATTTTCCTTTTTCTAACAGCTTCTTGACATGTACACATCTTTTCGGACTCATAGTAGTGTTGTCTTCTCACAGTGGAAGGATGGACAGAAACACCTAAGATTTGTTACAGATCTGAAGCAAGAGTGGAGTTAATTTCCTAACTATTACTACTATCTCCTAACTATTTCTACTACTACTACAAGCCCAATTCCAATGAAGTTGGGACGTTGTGTAAAACATAAATAAAAACAGAATATGATGATTTGCAAATCCTTTTCACCCTATATTCAACTGAATACACTACAAAGACAAGATATTTAATGTTCAAACAGATAAACTTGATTGTTTTTTGCAAATATTCACTCATTTTGAATTTGATGCCTACAACACATTCCAAAGAAGTTGGGACAGGGGCATGTTTACCACTGTGTTACACCACCTTTCCTTTTAACAACACTCAATAAGCGTTTGGGAACTGAGGACACTAATTGTTGAAGCTTTGTAGGTGGAATGCTTTCCCATTCTTACTTGATGTACAACTTCAGTTGTTCAACAGTCCGGCGTCTCCGTTGTCATATTTTGTGCTTCATAATCCGCCACACATTTTTAATGGGAGACACTCTTTTACTACGAAGCCACGCTGTTGTAATACGTGCAGAATGTGGCTTGGCATTGTCTTGCTGAAATAAGCAGGACGCCCCTTGGATGGCAGCATATGTTGCTCCAAAACCTGTATGTACCTTTCAGCATTAATGGTGCCTTCACAAATGTGCAAGTTACCCATGCCATGGGCACTAACACACCCCCACACCATCAGAGATGCTGGCTTTTGAACTTTGCACTGATAAAAATACGGACAGTCCTTTTCCTCTTTGGCCCAGAGGACACGACGTCCATGATTTCCAAAAACAATTTGAAATGTGGACTCGTCAGACCACAGGACACTTTCACTTTGCGTCAGTCCATCTCAGATGAGCTTGGGCCCAGAGAAGCCGGCGGCGTTTCTGGGTGTTGTTGAAATACGGCTTTCGCTTTGCATGGCAGAGTTTTAACTTGCACTTGTAGATGGAGCGACGAACTGTGTTCACTGACAGTGATTTTCTGAAGTGTTCCTGAGCCCATGTGGTAATATCCATTACAGAATGATGTCGGTTTTTAATGCAGTGCCACCTGGGGGATCGAAGGTCACGGACATTCAATGTTGGTTTTCTGCCTTGCCGCTTACTTGCAGAGTAATCTTTTGATGATATTATGGACTGTAGATGATGAAATCCTGAAATTTCTTGCAACTGCACATTGAGAAACGTTGGTCTTAAGCTGTTGCACTATTTGCTCACGCAGTTGTTCACAAAGTGGTGAACCTCACCCCATCCTTGCTTGTGAACGACTGAGCTTTTCAGGGATGCTCCCTTTATACCCAATCATGACACTCACCTGTTTCCAATTAACCTGTTCACCTGTGGAATTTTCCAAACAGGTGTTCTTTGAGCATTCCTCAACTTTTTTCCCAGTCTTTTGTTGCCCCGTCCCAACTTCTTTGGAACATGTTGCAGGCGTCAAATTCAAAATGAGTGAATATTTGCAAAAAACAAAGTTTATCCATTTGTACATTAAATATCTTTGTAGTGTATTCATTTGAATATACGTTGAAAAGTATTTGCAAATCATCATATTCTGCTTTTATTTATGTTTTACACAACGTCCCAACTTCGTTGGAATTGGGGTTGTATTACTAACTACTTTTACTATTAGTATTAGTAGTATAATAGTTTGTAGGTAGTTTGACCAGATGATGATGGGTCCCCCCTTGTGAGCCTTGGTTCCTCCCAAGGTTTCTTCCTCAGCTCTGAGGGAGTTTTTCCTTGCCACTGCCCTGGCTTGCTCACCTTGGGGTTTTACATTTCTTGTTAAAACTTTGTCTTTTCTGGAATTCTGTGAAGCTGCTTTGTGATATCAATTGTAAAAAGCACTATACAAATACATTTGATTTGATTTGATTTGATTTGATTTTCTCCTCTTTCTCAAAGGTGAAAGCTTTTTCAGATGGTGACCGTTTTGGTGGTCTAAAAAGGTCTTGCATGGTTGTCCCATTTTAACTTCCCAGTTGTGGGAATTCCCACTTATCTTTGTTTGACTTTCCCCTTCCTTATGCAACTGGATAATCTAATTACCTCAGAAAAAAACTCCTGAAAAATGAACACCTCAGGGGCTGTTTTGACTAGATATCAAATAAATGAAGTCTGACCTCTGACTTCTGCACTGTACTGTATGTCTGAGGTGGACAGCATTATTATTGTACTAGAATGTTAAGAAGGATGTCTCAGATTGAAGGCTATCTCTTGAAGTGCGTCTTTTAACAACGTAGGGTGCTTAACATAAAGCCATCTAAAGTGGCACCTGCTAGGTGCTGTTTATTTGTAGTCGAAGTGTCTAGATGGCTGCACTGTGCACCTCTGGCACAATGGACCTTCATAGGGTCAGAGAAGACAGAGGACAGTAGAGCTGTGGAGGTGTCCCACAGACAAGAAAAGAGGCAAGATGGCACTTCAGGTTCTTTTAATTAGCTATCTCCATCCTCTCAGCCCTGTCATTACATCACTACACTAGTTTGCATGTTACAACCATGCAAGAGGTCTTGCATGGTTGTTAGGAGTCCCATTTTCTATGTATATTTTATACATTTTTTCAACTCCAGTTTTGCAAGCACACTTTCCTAATACAATTACATATAATTTGCTTAGAAATATCTCCTGAAAAAGAATGATGAAACCTGTTTTGTGATTTTTGCAGCACTATTAACTCAAAGCATCACTTTTTTGTGCAGTACATTGTCTATCACTGCATCTTTTGAAGGTACTGGCCATAAAGCAAGCAATAAGGGCCAGATTTGCCACATGACCAGCTAGGAGGCTGATTGGCAAGTATGTCTGGGAGAAATGCCAACAATCTCTTCAAATTGTGAGCATGCTCAGTTGCCTTCTGGAGGACCCAGAGTGATCAGCAGCAGTCACCTCTGCACTGAAAGCAGGGCTTTTACTCAACAGCCCATCGCAACTGCTCACCAAGCTTAAGGACCTTGAAAACGTTTATGGTTCAAATTTCGCAGAAATACTGGGTTTGATGTCATTTTGAATATGTCAAGAAAATCCTTCACATAAATGATAGCATTATCATAAATCTTTCTTTCCCAGCCATGCTGTTCCGGAGGCATCCATGCTTATTTATGCTTTCACAGTTGGATAAGCCGCAGAGTGGGTTTTTTCCCCATGGGGCATGCAGGCAAACCTGACTCTCAGTCTAAGTCCATTTAAGGTATAGGAGGAAAAACAGCAGAACTGCGGTAGCAATTAAAGTGAGTCTATGCTCAGTCTTCACATTCTGTAATTAAAAGCTGCCTTTAGAGACTCAGGAAAGCAGCACACATTTACATGCTCCTGTAAATGTAAAGAGCAAGCAGTGCAGCGTCCAGTCTTCTACCACATTAATCTACAGACGCGTGTAAACACCTCGTGAGCATGCAGAGTGTTTTAATATAGGAAGCGCTGAGCTGTAAAGATGGCATTCATTTAATTTTTTGTAGAAAAAAAAAGTAATTTAACTAATGTATCCAAATCAATTGGGTGATTAACCTTACAATGCTATTTAATATCCAGCTGGTGTCATTAAGAGACTCAGTTGGATTGAAACTTGGTTTCGAACTAGTGGGTTGAGAAACTCAAGTAACATTCTGCGTTTGTGTGTCTCTCCAGGGACGCAAGTGTCTGTGTGCACACTTTGCACAGTATGTGTGTTGCCCTTTTACACTGATCAAAAACCACAACCCACACTCATATACTAACCTTACAGAGGAAATAGCTTTTTTAAGTAGGTTTTTATGCTTCGATTGTCATTCAGAAATAAATGGCTTGCTGTTATATCCATGGCTGGCTACATGGTTTGTCACAACACAAGAATAATAAGCTGTAGCTTCAATCAACTGCATAAGAAACTCGAAAATAAAGGCATTTCTCAAAGGAGTCTTCCCATCTCATCAGAGTGTTGCATTCCATACTACATTAAACATTCCACAGAGTTCCACAGAATGCTCTACTTAACCCTTAAATGCATGCATGTCCCTAGTGACCTCATTTCCCCCCCTCTAGGTAGTCAATCTGCTAACCTTTTTTTTTTACCCAATATTTTCCCTAATTACATTATGGCCAATTCCACCACTCACATGATGCTACCAAGCTGGGAGGGTGAGAGCTAGCTTGTGCAGATTTTTCCTAATGCAGTGTCATCGGTCAGCTCAACACAGTTGGAGGAGAACTAACTGCCAATTCTGTTACATCAGCTGAAAGATGCCCATTTTGACTAGCATTCTGAGTGATGGGGTGAGGAAGGGCCATCCTATCCACCAAGACAGCAAGGCTAGTTATGCTCTCATTGTATTATAACATTTAGTTGGTCACTGTGCTAAAAGTATCCTTCATATTGCATTTCCATATTTGTCGTTTGTCGGTTTTTGACATAATTTGAAAATGTCTGTTGCCCTTTACAGTGTATGAAAATTTCATGATGACTAGACTACAAGAAACAGCCCAAAATGACCTGGAAAAAAGTCTGGTTCCATTGACTAGCATTAAAAGTAAAGTAGTTTTTTTCCTTCTCCTGTGAAGATATCATATTGGAGATATGAGGTTTTCTTCCCACAACTGCGATATGCACACTGTTACATACTCTGACTGTAATTTATCACATTAATGATAACTATTTTCACACTGCACAAATCTATATGCCTGCGTAGTAAAAAGGGCTGAATATCTATGAATTTAATGATTAAGTCAACTGGAGACTCAGCACAATTAGCTGCTCCTGCAGTTCCTCCCTTGCCTCTTACCTGCGTGTCCCAGCGGGCTCCCTCCATGAACAGGCCATGCACGTAGGCTCCCTCCCTTGGGGGTGAGCTGAAGTCTTCACGGCTCTTCTTGGTGACGTCACACTGCAGGCTCATCTTGTCCAACGGCCACTCGTTGCGGCGAGCCATGGACTGCATGATGGCCGTGAGGAAGGACTGTGGGTTGAAGAAGCCGGCCAGCCAGACAGCCGGGGGCAGGCTGAAGTCTGAGCTCCAGCTCTCCAGCTCACGGATTCGGTTCAACAGGTCAGTGAACCACAGCGCCAGACCGCACATGGACGGGTACGCCCGCTTCGTCCATGAGTCAGGCACCTGGTCCAGGTAGATGGCGTTCTGCAGGTTCTCCATGTCATTGGTCATCGTAAGCTCGCCCTGAGAAAAGATAGAATACTCATAGCTGGACAGCAGAAGGTAGCAGTTTGGAGACTCAAACATATTTAACTCATTGTGTGATTGCAATAAAAAAGGCCTTGTCTTGATTCATTTTAACTCCTGTGCTACTAATTAATTGACTGTTTCTTTGTTTGCTACATTTCAGTTTGAAAAGAAAATTGGCCATTGCTGGCCTTCATGGGGTTAATAACAGGGCAGAGTATTGCCAACTAGATATAATACTCATTGTGATGTGTCATAATCTTTATATCTAGATGCATTACAATATCACAGTTAGTTCACTATGATTACTGCTCAAAATAAAGTCTAAAATAATGCTGCATATAAACTTAACTCATATCTATATCTGAAATTGCACATATCTTTTTATTTTTATATTCTCTGAGCTTCCATGAGCACAGATCTGAGGAATTTCTTCAAATTATATGGCTAAAAGTTTTTGGCTTTAAAGTCTTTATCACTTATCACATTAAGTCGGGTCAGTCATATAGGACTCCCTTTTTTTTAACCAAAACAGAATTTGATTGCGAATAAGGATATGAAAATGACGTAATCAAAAACATTCAAATGGGTACTGTTAGATGTTCAACCAAGCTACAGCTACCAAACCAGCAGAGCATGTTTGATACTGGAACACAACAATGCGACAGTAAAAGGGGGGAGTTAGTAGTCTAACTGCTGAAATCCACTATTTTATTAGTATTACTATTAATGTAAATAATATCATTTTCACACTATTTTTTACTTAAGGCCCCCACTTTCAGAAAGGTTGGAAATTCCTGCTTTAGACTAATCAAAACATTATTGTACTAAATGTAGTTGCTAGACATGAATAGATTAAAAAAGAAAAACTTGCATTAAAGACTCTTTGGCTAACAAAACAGCCAGTCACCCAAATACAGAATTGCAGTATTTAATGTTGATGTTTGACTCAAATTCTATGGGTATAGAAGCTGTAGGATATGCCTAATGATATTTACCAGCCATTCGTAGCTCCTGACATCTATAGGTGTTGAGTATATACTTTATCTATTGACCAAACTATAGCAATAGATATGAATAAAGGTAAATAAATAAATAAACACTGATACAAGAGCTCAAAGTGTGGGTGCAACAGCATGACAAAGAGGACAGTGATTCAACGACTAAACTGAATCAGTAGTGCACAAAGAACGACTTTTAACAAGTACAATGTTTTTTTTAGACAGTGCCATTCTTAGATGAGGGAATATGGTTCATACTTAGCCGGTTACATGCCCATTTACTGAAGAAAGAGGCAGCTCATCCCTTTCATGATAATAGCCAAGGACATTTTACCCATTTTGCCCATTCTTAAAATTCATCTCAATGCTTGAAGTAGCAATCTCTACTAAATCACATTATATTTAGCAGAGGTTCAAATGGCCCCCATTTCTCCTTCATAATCTAACTGCATTCAGAGATATAATGCACTTAAGATAGCTTTAGAACAAGCAGTGGAATCGATTGGCAGCACCCTGGCGATTAAGTTTCATTTATCCTGAATGACCTGTAATGGGGCACTTAGAGCACATTTGAAGTGTCACAGTATCTGATGGGTCAAAGGAGCAATGCTATAACTACATGAGTGCTAATAACTATGAAAATCAATATGAGTGTGCGTGTGTACATGAATGTTTAAACTTTGTGTGTGTGTGTGTGTAAAATGGCTCACAGTACCTTCAGGCCCAGATTGAGCTCTTTAAGTGAGCGTTTGATCTCCTGTGTGAGGATGTTCATGCGCTCACACTCCTGCAGGGCCACCACCACATATGGACTCCTCTCCTCCAACTTTCCCATCAGCTCCACCATGTTAAACTCTTCTGGAAGCTTTTCCAGGATCTCGTCCAGGATCGCTTTCACCTTAAAAACATGTACATTTCAGTCAAGATGGGATCTGAACACAGGTGGGGTAGAGCTCAATGATTTAGGGATTTAAATTGTGTTTTAATTCATTTTTTTTAACAAATTAAGGTCCAGACTTGTTTTTTGACCAAGAAGAGCAGCTCATCTTTTGTCTAGCTTGAGGCTTAAAGCTGAATGTAGAGTGCTGGATTGCCAGTTAGTCATGGTTGTGTTGTCATGTACACATGACATGGGTGTTGCATCTGAAACTTACCTACACACAGTTTATAAGCTTAAAGCTTTGTTTATTAGGTTACATTTCCTAAGTTAACAGGTTAAAACTGCAGCTCTTGTGTTATAAAAAATGTGCTGTTTCATAATGCTATTTTTCATATAATGCTAATTTCATTATTAGTACTTATTAGCTATGTTAGCCTTGTAGTTCCAGTGCAAAAGAAAAGAAGCAAACTTCAGACCCCAAACAAGCCTTGGCTGAGGGACTACCTTTGGAGCAAAGGGAAAAAATGAGTTTTGCTGAACTATCACTTTAAGTGCTTGTTCTGTCATGAACATTAGAAAAACACTTCCTCTTAAGTGTCTCCTTAAAGATTAAAGCTGAACTTTGCACCAACAGGAAATCCACAGAGATAAAACACTATAGGGTCGCAGGCCATGTAATCAATATCTCAAAAAAAATCTATTTGTCTCTGTCACTTACATGACCAGTTTAATGCAAAGTGGTCATTGCTTACAAATCCCAATCTCTTAACTGAAAAAGGTCAGCTGTCATAATGCTTCCAGACACACTTCCACAGCTCCCATATCTAATCTCTGAAATGTCAGAGCCACCGAACCCAACCCGCTACTCCAGAATTAGCTCCATTTAACCTCTTCAGACACAAGTGGGCCTCCCAGTCTCCAGCTTAGAATATGACAGCGTGATTAGGCTGACCCTTTTAAGAGCGTCCAAAGAAGAGGACGATATAGAGGATGGGCTCACATCAATTCTGTCCGCTGATGAGGGTAATGGAGCTAAAGAGAAGCACCTGACATACAGTGATGAGGATGCATTGTGAATAATGGTTGGTAATGGGTGCAGAATGCAGTCAGGAAAGAGACGAAGGAAATGACAACAGAAATGTTTCCTGGAACGCAGCAAAAGTCATTGCAGGCAAGGTGTGAGTACCTCTTCAGCATGTCTGGTCTGTTGTACTGTGCTATGTGCAAGAAAACATAAAAATTCTGAGAAAAGGCTGATTTCTTCAAAAAAAAAAAATTTCACTCTAAAATCTAAAAGAGCCTAAATGTTTCCTTTTAGATGCTATGTAAGATTTGGATCAGTGTTATGGGTAGAAACAGCATTATTTAGCTACATTAATTCCCGTGCAGAAGTCAGATGCCACTCTCTATTTATTTAATTTCTTGTCAAAACAACCATTAAGTACGAGTTATTCATTTTACAGGGTTAGCAAAAAAAATCTGAAAGCATATGGTACACGTAAAATGACAAATCCTTAACTAAATATTAATTTTCAGTATATTACATTTAATACAGCTTCTATCCTTTTCTGTAGATACTATTCAGTTTTAAAACAAATCTGTAGAAATCTGGATTGTTTTGTCTTTGAAGCTGGCTGCATTTTTTGCTTCTCACTATACAAATAATTACACATTTAGTGAGAAGTTTCCCTTGACTTTCTCCTCCCATATGCAAATGGATTATCTTTTATCTAAGCTCCTCCTGAAAAATGCATACTTTGTATTTAATGGCTGTTTTAATTAAATAAATTGTGGTGTCTGATTTTAACAGTAGTGAAAAAGCACCATAAGGAGTAATAAATGTGCTTGTTTTTGTACGCTTGTCCTTCTTTGTAGAAAAAACAGAGAAAAACAAGGAAAATATTATTTATGCTGACACAAACTCAGGCTTGGCCCTGACTATGCACTATGTTTTTTTGAAAGAACTACATGTTTAATTTTTTTTAAACTGACAGGTCAATGTGATCCACTACCTTCTCATCTCGTGAGGTGCCGCTGCCCTCACCAGAGCCTCCGTCTCTGGGCTGCATTTCCAGCACAGTGCGGAAGAGCTTTTCTGAAGTCTGGGTGAGGAAGCCGATCTCAGCGTTGGGGTGCAGGCCGTATAGATAGGGTGATTCTGCAGGCAGCGCATCATCGATATACTGAGAGCAAACAGAAAAAAACCCATAGTAAAACAGAACTGTACAGAATTCAGCTTTACAAATTTCTTTTACAATTTATGGTGAATGTTTTCAACTTTTAACGATTCTTTAGAAAAGGAAATTGTCAAATATTTAGGCAGTTTGCAATGACTGTTTTTTGCAACAGGACTTTTTCTAAAAGCTTATTAAAGCAAAAAAGAGTGAAACTGTAAGTAGTTACAGAGTTAAGATGAAAAATGCAAAAAGAATGCAATGCAAAAAGAAAGGGGAACACTAAACACATTAGTGTTTAGGCTAGCACTAATGATAGCCAGCTAACAAGCCGGCTATTTCAGTCTAAGTGTAAATTTCATGAAATTTCACAGATAGTGAGAGTGTGCATTGAGCGTCAGAGACACAGTCATTTAGATTCTTTATTATTGTGTGTCTCTTGAAACAATTACATCAGTAGTAGCCACAGACTACTGATTATTTAATATAGGTGAAGAGATCACATACATCACAATTATATATCTCTCAATTCCTCAACCTGTAGATAGACATAGGCAATTTCTTAAAGAAAGGCAGCTGGATTTGTGCCAATTTAAATGAAAAAACCTGAAGTGATAGGTTTCTCATTAAGCCTTGAGTTTAATAAAAAGAGTCTCTTTCTGCGTTTAGGCAAGGAGAAGGACAGTAAGAAGACTGAAGGAGCAGGTCTGATCAGGCACTACTCAACAGTCACTGGATTTTAACAACATGTTTAGTACTTGGAGTTTGTCTAGGTGAAGGGGAACAGCACTGCTTGACTTCAGTGCTGTTGCCTGATTCGTTCCTGTTGTAAGTGAATGTAGCATTAAAGTCTGATTAGATCTGCGAGTGAAAAGACAGTGAAAAGACAGATCTTCTGTGTGTTAGTTTCAGCAGCTGGTCATATTTACTGACAAATTTTGTGCCTATTGCTACTCCCAAAATTAACAAAGTACAACATTTTGGGGTCATTAAAAACATTCCCTGGGGAGCATGCCACCCCTCGTATAGGCTTAGCAGCTCTAGTCATAAATCTATTGTGGCATCTCTGCTAAAAATATGAATAAATAACTGTTTAATAACATTTGCTATATTTGAACACAACTCAAAAGTAACTGTAAGAAGATTTAACTGTTAAAAGAAATTGTCCAAAAACTTTAACCTCCCTGAACAGATGAAAGTAGCTCAAAGCTACAAAGGCAGTAGTAGGTAGCAATTACTAATGACATTAATGACATGATATCACAAATTGTATGACGAGTATATGAGTATAACGACCAGTTAAGAAAAAGAAAAAAGGAAAATAAAAATAATTCAGTATTCAAACCTTAAATATTTACAAGGATAATGTTATGATCTATTTATAACTAAGACATTAATTTAGATAGCAATAAACTAAATATCTACAAACCTAAACTAAATATCTATAAACTACAAATATCTACTGGTTTCTGAGTTATGCTCACTACTGAAACATTCACTACAAAAACATTTAGTAAAGTTTTTGTAGTGTTATGATTGTATTCAAGGTGCAAAATACAGGAGGTCTGGGACCCACTAACTAATCTCTTGGGCCCCCCTGAATGTCACAAAATCAAAATCCTGGGTGGGTCCCTGAAAATAAACGTATTATTAATGCAGCACATTCTGCCTCAGGGTGGCGCTGTAGCAAATGAATTAATCCAGCTTCTTAGCCTAGCACATGTAACTATGCTTGGATTTCTTGTGCAAAAACTTTACATTATCGCGGATCTATAAATCTAAAAACTGCTCAATTTGCAAGAGTTTGGTAGAAAGAGTGTAACTCATGTCTCAGACTGAACACAGGAGAGGAGATGACCACATTAACAAAGTAGAAAAGAGCCTTTTTAAAAGAACGATTGTTGAACCAAACAGTTCGTTGTCATTGAAGCTGGAACCAGCACCGCTAAGGTGAATAATATGGGACCCCACAAATATGAAGGAGTATTTCATACACTGATTGTTTTGGAATTTACAACATAGAATGTACAATTATTTGTTTAACTAAAATAAACATATTTAAGGTGCAAAGTCCCTCAAAGCAAAAGGATTTTAGTCTAAAGTCCAAGTTAAATGTCCAAACTCAGAATGAACCAATTCAGTAGAATAAACCATAAATCTTACTGTAGATCTTACTGTAGGCAGCACACAAACACTGGCTTAAGGGAACGGACATAGCCCCTAGGTTTAACTGAATCAGGCCTACCTATAGCTATGTGAATGGGCATGTTTACAGGGCTGCCATGCCCTGCCTGTCAGCTTTTAAGCCCTGCAGATGGCTCAGAGAGAAGAAAGAGAGAATAAAAGAAAGAAACAGAGAGAAAGAAAACATAGGCCGACAGAGATAGAAAGAGACAGACAGAGAAAGAGACATCTTTTTTTTACCCTCTGGAGAAGCACAAGCATTTTCACCCCTCTAACTCCCTCGCCAAAAGTGTAACACTGTCATCCAGCATGTATTGTACTGGGGTTTGTGTCAGTGCACACAAGCCAAATGAGCAGCACTTGGGCTGAAAATAATGTTGCGCTTCTCGTTCCCCAAGGATCCGGCGCTGTGGACAGCCTGAGCACTGACAGAAGCAAAGCTAATTAAATAGCACTGATTCAAATCTTGGCTGTTTGTCACCACACAGGCAAAAAAAAGGCAGCCATAATTTACGGTCTTGGAGCTGTAACAAATTATCAATCACATAAAACAAGCATGACCTTGATTATGTCTAAACCAATCAAGAATTATGTGCATATTGTAGCAGTAAAAGGGGGAGAGGAGAGCAGGGTTTGTTTGCTGCTAAAGAAAACAGTGATATTTCCCAGAGAGGACAAAGCCATTTTTCAATCTCCATACTTGTGCGCTCCAAGTGCTCTTTGTGCTTTTGAGTAAGAGTTAGATGAGGGGACTCTGAGCACACAATGACACAGATTGAAAAACAGCCCCAGTCCACATTTCTCCTGCGTCTAGTAACGCAGCTGGCAGGCTTAGAAGATGCAGCGATGCTCCTGCCCCTCAGGTGATAGCCATTTGCTCTATTAAGACGCAAGTATTTTTAAAGCAGCAGGGACGAGGGCTACAATCACATCCAAGCACAACAGACTAGTGTACGGCTGTATATAACGTCATAGCAGGCTAAGAACTAGACACACAACAGCTGTCCTCTGACACTTTCTAAAACAATCAGCAGGAAAACAGCCGTGCAGCATAAGGCCCTTATTCATCTATGTTGCCAACAGTCGAATCTGATCATAAAAGTGCAAATTTCACACAGAGGTTTGTTATGCATCATTTCAGATTCGGCATTTGTGTACAAACAAACATATGTCTGGTATGAGTGTGTATAAACGTGTGTAACAGGTTAAAAACCTTAACATTTTACCAGAACCACAATAAAACTAATCAATATCAACTTTAGTAACATTAACATGGGGCAGTTGTGGGCTGGACGTTAGGGAGCCGGCCCTGTCACAGGTTTGATCCCCAGAGCCGACAGCACGTGTCTGAGGTGTCCTTGAGCAAGGCAGCTAACCCCTGGAATTTCCTCATTGTGGGACTCACTTAAATTAATTAAATTAACAGAAATAAAATAGAAGATAACTATAATACTAATAATTTGTGCACGGGGCAATCCAGTATAAAAGTGGACTTACCTATTTTATTTAAGCAATAGAACATGAGAGGCAGTGTGTTATCACGAAATAACATCAGGGCAGTGATTTGGTTGCCATAGATCATCACAGCCGGGATGTTATACAAGATAACACACGGCCTTGAGTGTTCTACTGCTTTTATACAACAGTTAAGAAAATAAAGTGAGAAATTCATAAATTGGGCCGTGAACGTGTCATTTAATATGTTTTACTGTTCGCAGCTCCTTCAGCCAAATTATTGTTCCTTGACAAGCAGCTTGTTGCTATATCACAGTACCGAGCTCCACCCACTCACTGCACAGTTGGCAGTTCGTTCTCCAGCTCCTTACATTGAACTCCCAAACTGTCATCACCACTGAGCAGCTTTTCTGCTTTTTATTGCATCAATTTTAAGGCTCAGTCTGATTTGGTCAGACTCTGAAGATGAGTCTACACGTCTGGCGAATGGTATGTGGTTCATTTCTGGATGATTCCAGGTTGTTTAGGTGTCCTTCTGTCACAGATGCCAGCTGAAAAGCTGCTCAGTGGTGATGGCAGTTTGGGAATATGGTGTAGTCTCATCTTCAGAGTCTAAGCTTCTCCTACAGCTGTCAAAATCGTTGCTTAGCAATGGCATCTCAGCGGAGTGATACAGTGTTTGTGAAAAACCTGTGATGTTATGGCAAAATAACAGCACGGTTAGAACGCCTCTCAGCCAATAAGCTTGCGTGGCCGGAACTAAACTGCTGTATAAATGTATACTATTATCATCAAAGGCTGCAACTATTCAATGTTCCATTTAAAGGCATATTACACTGTGTTTTTATTTAACAGGGCTGACACACAAAACAAAATTCTGCTACTTCAGAAGCATCTCATACATTTCAATAATATTGTTTATATTTGTTATTTTAGAAAAATAATCATACTGCACAACTTTGTATACTTCACATTTTTTCCTTCAAGTCACTGTAATTTTAACACTGTAAAGTTAAGTAGGGATCAGTGTACTGCTCGACCTCAGGCTCCGCCTATGAGCACAGTCACTGGCTTTGAACTGAATTAATTAAGCCGTGCTTCATCTAAATGATATGTAAATGAGGTGCTGGTAGGCTGGCACTGGATCTCATGCACTGAAGCTGATTGATCATTCGCCTTCAAATCTCCACTTGTTTCCAAGTTGTACGAAAGTTCCATGAATCAGAGGCAGAGTAGTTCATATGTTTTTAAGGCGGTCAAATCTGCAGTCTTTTTTACACAACTTCAATGAATAAGAGATATGAAGTCTCATGATTTTATATCATCTTCACCATAGAAAGATCTGCATAGATTCCCAGTAAAAAAGATTAAATGAAACATTGCAAGGATGTGAAACGAGTTTAGCAAGTCTCAAAAAGCAGCTGAGTTTCCATTGAGGCTCAAAGCCAAGCTGACTAATAAGACGCAGGATGAAATAGGGAGAAGTACAGTTGTGGTTCCAGATGTTTTGAGTTCCATATGGGAGTCAGAATCAGTGCCAGCTACATGTGCTATTTTGACATCTTTTCATGTCAAGGAATCTGGGAATCTTGGCTCTGGCAAAAAAAAAAAGATTTTCTCGCTTTCAAATTTTATTAACATTTACATTTTATTTACAAATTTTATTTTATTTTATTTGGTACTAAATAACACAGAGGTACAGCATCATCATGCTGAAGTTGTGAGGGTGGGGAATGTGATGTGGTGGAATATTTAAGGATACAATGACCTGTTTTCAAGGCTAGACCTTCTTTTGTTAGTTTTTACATTAAATTGCGTGTTTTTCCCCGTGTCATTTTTGTGACTGGACATTTTATGCTGGATGGATCAAGGTTTGAGAAAACAGCAAACTGTCAACACTGAATAAAAGTAAGACCAGCTTTTGAACATTGCTCTTCCAAAGGCTTAAATGATGTCACTGACTACAGCAAAGCCTTCGCCTGGGTTGGCAAAATTATGGAATTGGAAAATGGGAATACCAGAGCATCTCAACGTTCTAATGAGGAACCTCTACATGAATCAATAAGCCAGTCATGACAGAACAAAGATAAACAGAATGGTTTCACATTGGCAAAAGAGATAAACAAGGATGCCTGCTATCACCATACATATTCAACCTGTATGCAAAACATACACTGACAGAAGCAGGACTGGAGGAAGATGATGGAGGATTCAGATTTGGTAAAAGAAACATCAATAACTTTTGATATGTGGACAGTTCAACACTCATAGTGTGGAAGACCCAGAGGCCAGAACTGAATGAAAAGATGAGACTCTTAATATTAAGAAGACTAAGGTTAGGACAACAAGAAAGACTGACAACTTTACTACTGATGGAGAAGATGTGGAAATGGTGGAAACTCAAGGAATATGACAGAGGTTGCCACTCAGCAGACCAAAAAATGAAGGAGCTTTAAAACACTGTCAATTGTTTCTACAAAGAAATACTGTCCAGGCTATGGTGCTCTCTGTGGTGAAAAGCTGGACAGTACAAGTGATGCCTTTGAACTTTGGTGTTAGCGACGACTTTTGAGAGTTCCTTGGACAGCATAGAAAACAAATGGATCCTCAAACAAATCAAGCCTCACCTCTTACTCAAAGCCATGATAACCATCTTATTTTGGACATATTCTGAGAAGAATCAATTCATTAGAAACGACCATTATGCTTGGAAGATTTAAAGGTAAAAGAAGAGGACAAAAAAGTAAGGATGGATGGACACAATTTGAGGAATCACGAACAAGCCATTCAGAAGACAAAAGACCCAAACAAAGGACAGAATATTCTGGAGAAACACTCTCTATATGGTTGGCAGCAGTCAGAAGTGACTTGATGGCACTTAATAAAGACAAGAATAATAACGTGAAAACCGATATACATTTGGGCATGGCAAAGGACTGACGTTAAAATGACTTATTTAGTGATATTGAAGGTGGAACTTCAGTGAAGATCTATACGGACACATACCTTTTCTCTTACAATAAAAAAACTTTATTATTATTAACCCTTGATAACTTTATAAAAAAAAAACACGAGCAGTAAATAATGTGGCACTCTTAATTATTTAAAGACATCTGGTAACTAAAAATGTAAACTTTGGAACTGAACAGAGTGGATCAGAGTGTGTACGATGGCTCTCATTGCTTGTTTGTCTTGCCTATACAACCACACATACAGCCATTCATATGAAAGCAGGCACAGCACAAAACGTGCATTGATGTGACAGCAATGTTCTCCCACAGTGTGTCTGAAATTAACATGCAATTTACTAAGGCTGCACAAGATGGCTGAGTGCTGAGTTGGCTGCTCCCTGTGTTTGTTTGTAGATTTGTTAAATCCAGTTAATATCATCTTTTAAACTTTAATCCTTCTTCAGAAATAGGTTAGTCATGTTTGTTGTGTGTTCTTTTATATTAGTTCAGTTGTATTTTATTTTCTCGTGGGTGGTCCCAGCTGTCACTTTTGCATGCGAGAACTAAAAGACTTAGAATCTCTTCTATTCCATGTAGCATCAGTTTGTACTGCGGTGCATACGTGTATATATTTTTCTAATTATTATTTTAAATGTTTTCTACAGTATTTATATACCAATCAGGCGTAACATTATGTCCTTGTTTCTACGCTCATTCCGTTTTATCAGCTCCACTTACTGTATAGGTGCACTTTGTAGTTCTACAGTTACAGACTGTAGTCCATCTCTTTCTCTGTATACTTTGTTAGCTCCCTTTTACCCTGTTCTACAGTGGTCAGGACCCCCATGGACCCTCACAGAGCCACTACTATTTGGGTTTTGAGCACTGCTGTAACACTGGCTTGGTGGTGTGTTGGTGTTTAAAAATTCCAGCAGCACTGCTGTATCTGATCCACTAAGACCAGCACAACACACATTGTGTCCACTCACTGTCCACTCTATTACACACTCATACCTTGTCAGTCCACCTTGTCAATGTAAAGTCAGAGACAATAGCTCATCTGGTGCTGCACAGTTTGTGTTGGTCATCCTCTAGTCCTTCATCAGCAGTCACAGGAGGCTGCCCACAGGATGCTGTTGGCTGGATATTTTTGGGGATATTTTTGGTAGTGACACTGAAATTTTTAAAAACTCCAGCAGCACTGCTGTGTCTGATCCACTCATACCAGCACAGCACACACTAACACACCACCACCACGTCAGTGTTACTGCAGTGCTGAGAATGATCCACCACCCAAACAGTACCTGCTCTCCGTGTCCTGACCACTGAAGAACAGGGTAAAAGGGGGCTAACAAAGTATCAGAGAAACAGATGGACTACAGTCTGTAACTGTAGAACTACAAAGTGCACCTATATAGTAAGTGGAGATGATAAAATGGACAATAAGTGTAACATAATGTTATGGCTGATCGCTGTATATGTGTATGTATGTATGTATGTATGTATAATGTATGTGTGTGTATAATATATATATATATATATATATATAAGCTCATGACAAAAGAAACAATGAAAGTTCACTGACAAAGAAAAGTGGTGTTCTGTCTTTTCCAAACAAAACATTATACAGGATGGAATTTATAAGATGGAAATTTTAAACATTTCCATGTCTAGGGACAGTAAGGGATATGTTTGAATAACGCAGTGACACTGTTGGGGCCTGCAGAGATGGTTTAGGGACAGTGATCTTGTGTGTGGGTATGAGGAGAGAGGCAGTGTTAAGGCACATTGGGTTAGGGTAGGGGTGGGGAGAGAGTTGTCGGAAAAGGTTTGGATGGGGACAGAGATGTCAGGATGGTTGTTGGTTTGGATGGGGACAGAGTTGTTGGGGATGGCCAGGGTGGGCACAGAGTTGTCGGGGATGGTTGGGTTGGGAACAGAGTTGTTGGGGATGGCTTGGATGGGGACAGAAATGTCAGGATGGTCAGGTTGGGGACAGAGTTGTTGGGGATTGATGGATGGGGACAGAGTTGTTGGGGATGGCCAGGGTGGGCACAGAGTTGTCGGGGATGGTTGGGATGGGGAGAGAGTTGCTGGGGATTGATGGATGGGGACAGAGTTGTTGGGGATTGATGGATGGGAACAGAGTTGTTGGGGATGGCTTGGATGGGGACAGAAATGTCAGGATGGTCAGGTTATGGACAGAGTTGTTGGGGATTGATGGATGGGGACATAGTTGTTGGGGATGGCCAGGGTGGGCACAGAGTTGTCGGGGATGGCTTGGATTGGGACAGAAATGTCAAGATGGTCAGGTTGGGGACAGAGTTGTTGGGGATTGATGGATGGGGACAGAGTTGTTGGGGATGGCCAGGATGGGCACAGAGTTGTCGGGATGGTTGGGATGGGGAGAGAGTTGTTGGGGATGAACAGGATGGGGACAGAACGGTTGGGGAAGGTTGACATAGAGACAGAATTGTATCTCTGCACAATAAACTGTGCATTTAGGCTTTTAGGCATTTAGGTAAGTTTAATATATAAAACACACAGACAGAGTGTGTTCTTTATGTGCTTGGAACTGGCAGCTCTGTTAAGAATGAGGGCTTAAAAAATAAGTGCTCCAAGATTCTGTCAGTTGGAACTGACAGTAATTTCACTCTTTGAAATGCAAATTTGAAATTCTGACTTATTTGCAGTTTGCTTTCTGGAAAGAATCAACTTAAATTCTGATTTCCAAAAGTGAGTCCTCTGCAAAGTCACAGCTAGACCTGTTTCAAGAGCATATCAGCATTTCTCCTCATGTGTTTGTGCCCCCTGAAGCCTAGCTTGCTGTTAAAATAAAAGGTCTTGCTGGAATTGTTTTTTCACAGTCATTTCTACCTGCAAAATAACTTCAGGTGCGTAAGCCTTCAGAGATTCCATGCTTTCATTTTGTTTCCATGCACTTTTCAGCAGGAGGGCATAGCGGTGGAGGTTTACCTGGTGATAGCCGTTATAATCCATGTTGCCAGGCAGGGGGAAGCCTGGGGCCAGGTACAGCTCTCCCTCCATCATCTCCGGCTTGATGAACTCCTCCAGATATGTGCGGCACAGCCTGCGGTCCCAGTCATCTGTGATATGGCCGCCGTACATTATCTCCCCGAAAAGATAGCGTAGGTCATCATACGGCACCTACAACAACAAACATAGCTCTCTCAGGTCAGTGATGAACCTCCTCTATCCTCAGGTCTGCTGCACAGCTGTGAGCTAGTTTCTGAACACCATCAACAGTATTACTGCAAACTCCACAGAACAACAAACTATAGGCCATGTTTTTCATACAGGATGAGGGAGAAATTAGCCCTTTAGGAAGGCCTGTAGCTCAAATTACCGTCTAGTGCTCATTCAATGAGCATACAGCAGCAGTTATACACTTAGATACATTTACTTTTGATTTATACTATTTTTCACATTTCAGAATAATAGTCAGGACATCGCAATTGTGAAAAAAAAGATCTACAGAATTATTTATTAACCAAAAATATGTACATTTTATATATCATCTTATATGTTAGTTACAGCAAAGTAGCCACATTTTCATCATTGCTGTCAGAATAAAAAGGGTTTTTTTAATCTTTTAAGTTTTTTAGTGTGAAAACTTCACAATGAATAGATAAATAAAAATTAAGCACTAAAAGAACATGAAATCATTTTACAAAAATACTATAAATAAAATTATTCATGATATACAAAGTTTTAATATGACACTGAGTCTTGGGTTTTCTTTATGTTAAGTGAGTTGCTTTAGATCTCTTCAGGGAAAAGTGAAATATCATAATTGTAAATTAAGTTTTACACCCCAACTTTACGTTTCAGCACCTCAGTTTCCAACAGTTACAAAACTTAAATGTAAGACTTCAAGGCTAAAGTAAAAAAGTGGCAGATACATAAAAAAGTCTGCCATTATATCTATTTATCAAAAATAAACTCTTAATGACCTAAACTTTACTTTAAATAAGCTCATGTATGACAAAACTGTCACAACTGTCACAGTCACAAACCTGCCTGTTTTTTGACCCGTGCCTATGATGACTTTGAGTAATATAATATAGCTAATATAGCTACATAGACTATAATATACTCTGCACATGCAGACTGCCTTAAAATCCCATTCATTACATCTTCCAACAACGAATGAAGCCTCTTATATCTTTTATACAGTCACAGAAAACACAATAAGCACAAGGAAGTTCTGATTCTACAAGTCGAAATTTACAGCTTTATAAATACTTACAATGTTTTATGCAAGCAGACCCCGGATTTTTAGCTCTATATTTGGGTTATTCTGCATGTATACAGTTAATCTAATATTCATTTTTCTAATTCTGAACATGTGCAGAAACACATGTGGATAGAGAAAAACTATCCATCAAGCAGTCAACACTACACTTAAATGCCTACAATTGCAGTATTATGTGTCATTTCTTGTTCAGTGTGTTTACTGGTGAGCTGCAAATGGTAGAGCAGCATATGCCATGAGTTTAGTAACAAATCTGATTACTGACTGACTCATATAGATCTGGAGTTTCCCCAACATCTGCTTTTCTCCAGTTCTGATATTATTTTGTACATGTCATACTTAGTGATGACATGAAGACTACTGGTTGACTGCTAAAAACTAATTCCTTATATTTGGCATCAATGTCACTATTAAGATTATTAATAGTAACAATATAAACACTTTATTTTTAAGCCTACCTCCATTAGGACTTCACAGCACATGCATGAGCAGAAGAATAACATAATTATAAAGCAATGCTTTAGTATGTATGAACAGCATATGCCATAAGATGTTTTGTGAAGTAAATGACAACGCATAGATGTAAACTAAAGTAACAGATATTTGTAGCACTGTTATGATTACAAATGGAACTTATAAGGCAGAGGACTAGCTATAGGGGAATTCCATCATTTTCCCCCCCAAATTTCTGCATAATTCAATGATTGTGATGGAAACAGAGTCATTCAGTGGTTTGATGTGAAATGGTTCTTTGTAGAGAAATGTATCAATTGGTAGTGATGCAATGGATCACAACTTCTCCAGCACAAATATAGCCATTTTATTTTCTATCCAAAATGACCAGTAAATCAAAGCATGCCTTCTCAGAATAATCCCTAAACAGCTTAAGGCAGAGTATCTATAAGCATGTCATTTCTATGAGGGGAGGGGGCTTTAGGAGACATTAAACTCTTCAGCTATCTGCTTCCAATCACCACCACTGTGAGCGATTCTAACTCTGTATGTTTCTCTAGAATGGCGTATTTCACATCAAAGCACTCTAAATGACTTTGCTTACATGCTAACCATTTACTTTTGGAGAAATGTTGGGAAATCTGTGGAATTCCCCTTTAAGGACACTATACCTTATATGCCCTGTATATAGTACTGTGCAAAGCACTTCATCTTGGCAGTTTTTTGCCAATATATGCAAAATTAAAAATGATAATACATAACATAAAAAAACATTTTAAAAAAAGTTATTAAGAATATAAATACAACGAATGCCTGCTACTTCAGTTTAAGGCCGCTTATATCAATTCAGTGCTGTTTCCTTAATAAAACATCGTCATGTCTTCTTGCAGTTACTAAAATAGAAGTGTGTTATGAAGTGTAGGTCGCCTTCAAATAAAGTGTTAAAATTTCAAGCATGTAAGCATAAGCCTATTCATCAAAATGTCTTACTGGTTCTATACTGTAACCCATATTAAATATGACTGAAAATAAAGATGGCTGCTCGTGGACTTGGCCAGAGGCAGTTCAGCTCTCTGCAGCTCCTCTGTGGGCCGTGGCTAAGCGTAATGTGATTAAGCTAATATGCGGCGGGCCGGCACAGAGCCGACAGATGAAGCCCTTCCCAGGTGAGAAGTGCGTATTATGAGCCCTGTGACCCACTAAAGATGAAGTAGGTGGGGAACACTCACAGTGAATGGCAATCTGACAGGCGCAAAAGCACAAGGCACATTAGATATGTATACACTGGGCTTAATGCAACACTCTGCTGTGTCTTTGCTTATTTGTGTATTATAATTGAAGACATACAGGTGGTTTAACACTAGAAAGGCAAGAATTCTAAAATGACCAGAATGGCCATGGAGGTCATTTCAACAGTTTGAATTTTAAATGCTTATTTATACTAATGCAGATAATTAATTGCATTGTTGGGATATGCTATAAGAAAGGTTCAGTTTATAGCTTTTTATGTTATTACTCAGTAGAAATTTTTTTAGAAGATTTTTACTGTTAAGTGGGCAAGCAGTCAAATGGATCGATATAGGAATTTAGACATTCATATAAACTGCTTGGACTGAAGAGTCGTAAAACTCGTGAAACCATTTTTACAGTCCATGCCCTCCCCAACTCCAGCTCCACCCTGGCCCCGCCTTTTCATCATTACATACATCTTACTTACATCTGCAGTCAGTTCTGTTTAGTTCCCTCCTTGAGCCCTAACATTGTGCATATTTCCTGCATTTCCAGACCCCTGCCTTTGTTTCCTGTCTCATTACTGCATTCATTACAAAATGACAAATAAGTTACTGTAATGATCTTATTCATGTATTCCAAACACTTGCCTCATAACTTAAATACCATTTTGAAAATATGACAAACTGTGGGTGTCCAATTCATTACAAGATTAGTCTCATTAGTCTCATAACTCATTTTTCTGGATACATCTAAAAAATTCTTTTTTAGACATTCTTACAGATTATTTAAAATCTATAAAGCTGAATACTGTTTTACTTAAATGATAGTAGCTTAATTTCATGTATGGATCTGCAAAAAAAAAAAAATTATATTATCGAAGATTTTGATTTCAGACTGTTGACCAAGTGTAAATGTAACACAGATGCTGAATTTATTCCACGCATATCCATCATGTCGTTCTTAAAGGGCCCATAACACTATTACTTAAAACGTCTGTGTGGGTTTACATACCAAAACAGTCATTTTACATTTTACATTTTTCAACCTCTATTTATTCCTTCAGAATAAAAAAGGCTGGTTTTGTTACTGTACCTTTCAGACTGATATATGTAAATGATCTTTTTCCTGAATGGCCGTTGTATATCATGCCTCATTTAGAAAGCAGTCTGAGCAGAAACACTCTTTAGAACTTCAGTCTGAATGATTAAAAATAAAAAATAACGTCTGCTCTGTCAAACTGCTGTGGCTAGGTCTGTATTTCTGTAAGTTTGAAGGGGTAGAGTTAGTGAATCAGAGCACATAAGTGGTACACGTCACGCAGCTGTCGTGATGCTTGTGAGAGGAGTTCTCTCTCTGTCTGAAACATGCCCAAAGACATCACTGATATGTTGTTTCCTTGCTTGGTTGAAATGGCATTGAGGATAAAAATCTCATTTTTTCAAACCTTTGGCATAATGCAGCAGTATCTGCACTAAAAAATAACTAAACATGGCTGTTCCCGTTTAATCTCACAGAGCTAATGTGTGTGGCTCTTGAAAGACAGAGTGAGCATTATGGAAAGGTAAGAAGACTCATCTGTAGTGTGGTTTCTCCATAAGAGCAACCTCTGCGATATGGAATGGCTTTTTGTAGTAAAGGGCAGAGGTATTTGGTTTGGAGCAGGTTGGCGCGTGGGTGGAGAAGGGCAATTTCAGCAGCTTCAGCGAAAGCCTGGCTCACTTTTCTGCAGGCAGTGCATATGTCAACAAGCCTTGTTTTTTCATGCTCTCGCTCTCCTTCTCTCTTTTTCCCTCTTTATTCTCTCGTTCTTGTTCTTTTTTCCCCTTCATGTCTGTGACTGTCAGTGGCAGCCTCACCTTACTGTTGGCCTCCAGGTAGTTGTAGAGGACATTGACGGAGATGGTGAGGTCACCGGTGTTGAAGGGGTAGCTCCTGTTCCAGCCTTGAGGGCCGAACTTGCGTCTCTCGGCCACCACGGCGTGGAAGTAACACAGAGCGAACAGGATGCTTTTGAACTCGTTCTCGCGAGCGCACATTTCCAGTGTGTCCTGACAGAAACAAACAGAGAAAGTGCGGCTTTTAAACCTGCAGTCAATTCCACATTTATGTTAGTAAGCATAAACGTTGCTGTTGTGTGTACTAAGGCTCGGCAAAATGACAATATTTATTGTTATCATAATCAATTACATCACGATATGTATTCGGAAAATATTGTGAATTTTCTCAGAGCTTAAAAAAAAATTCTCAACTACATGTTTGATTACAAAGATCGCATCAACCTTGAACCTGTGGATACAGAATATAAATAAAATGTGCAGTCGGGTATATACATATTATATACATAGATGTTGGCAAAGTTATTCTCGTTTCAGCTGTCAAACATAGCACATTGAAGTTGAAATTAAATAATAAATGTGGGTACAAATTGCAGACATTCAGCTTTCAGCTTTGCATCTAAATTAATTTTTAAGGAGTTAATAATTGGCTGCTCAGCTGTTCCATGGCCTAGCGTGCTATTCCCTTATAATTTAACAAACATTGTTGATTTCTGGTTTGGCATTTGCATTTGGAAATGCTGTTATCCTCTTAAATGACCAATGCTGATGGGCAAAAAAAAATAATTCAGCCGGTTTCCATTAAAGTCCCTGCATTAACTGAATAATAAACCTGAATATGCAATAAGTGTGGGATATTAAGGGGTTAACTCTTACTATGAGGTCAAAAGAGTGGCCACTGCCAGTGAAGCAAGCCATCATTAGGCTGAAAAATCAAAACAAAGCATCAGAGAGACAGAAGAAACATAAGGGCCAAATCAGGTATTTAGTATGTTGTTAAAAAATAAAGAGTGCATTGGTGAGCTCAGAAAGGCCCGACCACTGTGGTTGATGACATCAAAATTTTTTCCGTGAACAAAACACCTTTACAACAGCTGGTCGGATCAAGAAGACTCTTCTGGAGGTATGCATATCATGTTGAAGTCAACAATAAAGAGGAGAGAAAGAGAGTAAAAACAGAGGGTTTACCCCAAGATGTAAACCATTTGTAAGCCTCAAAACAAAGAAAGATCAGATTAGAGGTTAAAAAACAACTATAAAACTTTATACAGCTCTGGAACACAATCTCTTGGACAGATGAGACAAAGATCAACTTGTACCAGAATGATGGGAAGAGAAGAGCTAGAGAAGGATAGGAACTGCTCATGATCCAAAGCACCATCTCATCTGTCAAGCATAAAGGTGGTAGTGGGGTAGTGTTGTGGCATGGATGTGTATGGCTGCCAATGAAACTGGCTCCCTGGCTTTCTTGATGATGTAACTGCTGACAAATACAGCAAGATGAATTCTAAAGTGTATAGCTAAATTCAGCTAAATGCTTCAAAAGTCACTGGACAGCACTTCACAATGCAGATGGAGTTGATAAGTGGAACGTTCTGCAATGGCTGAGACAATCACTTGACCTCAATCAAATTGGGCTTGCATTTCACTTACTGAAGGCAAAACTGAAGCTAAAATGCCTGAAGAACAAGCAGAAACTGAAGGCAGCTGCAGTAAAAGCCTGGCAGAGTATTACCAAGGAAGAAACTCAGCATTTTATAAAGTCTTTGGGGATCCAGAACTTATGCTGTACTTTGTTGCAACAGATTAACTACAAAGCAACAATGTATTAAATTGACACTTTATCTGATACAGTTAAATAATTATGTTAGTTTATCCATTCACTTTAAAGCCCCTAAAAATGGGGGGGGGGGGGGGCAGAGGGGGGTGGTTAAGTATGAAAATGTTTGTAATCCTTACATTGTTCACCCAATGGATGTAAATTCCGTCAAATTCCGCAAGTCTGCATTTTTAACTAATATTCATTATTTAATACTCCAATATGTCATGGTAGACAGCTAAAATTAACAATGACAAACTTGCTGATGTCCACTGTTCACTGTGTAATTACTATGTAATTAAATCTGTAATTACATATGAATAGTCTAACAAAGCAACATCAATAAGCTGTGACTTCCAAAGGTCAAAACAAAAGAAGAAATGTTGAAAGTGACACCTCCTCTCAATCGTTTCCCACTGTCACACACTCTCCTTCGCCACTGGGCTCCCGGCGGGGTCTATAAGCATTATGATAGACAAAAGGATGACTAGATTCCAATAAGTTCCAGGGCTGAGAGTCCTTTTTAATTGTCAGCGCTTGTCAGGGCTTTCAACAATCCTCTCTCCCCAGGCTCATTATTTCAGATGACTTAAATGAGGAGGGGGGGTGAGGGTTGAGAAAAATGAAATAAATGGCAACCCGCTCTCAAGGGAGAGTCACTTAAATAGGCATGCCAACAACACTGGCTTAAACAGTGAGGGATGGATACATTCTGCCAGCTTTATGCTATAGGAGCCTTTCACTGGGTTAGCCTGTCAGAGCCATGGGAGCCGACTTGAGGAGCTGGATAAAGGCAGAGGTGTGGAGCCTCTGATCCAGACACAAGGCGCATTAAGATTCCACACACAGCAGTGCTGGGCTGAATACAGCTTAAAGCACCGCATTCCTCCACTACGGTGCTGCTGAAACCCATAAGAAAAACAATCCCAAGCGACAGCGCAAGCACAAGGTATTTCAGAAATGCTAATCAAACGTACATATCCGAACAACCTGCCACCCCTATGATTAAAACCCTGCGTCTTCTGGGCGTGTTTCTCATCAAGGCGTTTTTTATGCGTGTGCAAATATAAAGCACTAAAAAAGGAATCCCAATTCGGCATCTTCTTTTTTTAGTTTCGTCGCCTTTAAACAAATCATTAAAAGAGATAGACATCATCTGTTTGTTGCTAACCACTAATTTGATTACCACAGAAAGGAAGAAATTGACTTTGGCTGGTTGCTATCATGGCTGAAAAGGTCAATATGAAAGTAGCTGTCATTTTCAGGATTATTGCAGTTTACTAGGGCTGGTGAGCTGTTTAGGTCGTTTTCTCTTCCCCTCTCTTCCCCTATATCATTGATTTGCTTTCGAGGTGCATACATGACTGGAATGGAAGCCATTTACCCGAGGAAACCTCCTAGAAAGCTACAACCACTAGTGTGTTGCTATAGCACTTATCAGAGAGATAACCATCAGCTCTGCGAGCACAAAATTAGCCCAGAGCGAGCACAAGGGTAATGGCATAGATTGGGTGTCACTGATAAGACGTGCAGATTTTTAATTATCATTAGCCACTGCAACATCCTAAATGACTCGAGCGACTGTACATTCTCATATGATAAGCACCACAGCACCAGATGGAGCGACAAAGCCCTTTTCAAAAGCAGCCAGGTATTTAGTTGTTTGCGAGACACGAGCAAAACAAACACTGGAAAGTCCTCTCTCATTAGATTTTGTTCACCTGAGCCTGAAAACTCCTGTTTGAAACATAATATTATCATTCCATATGTTACTTTCAAAGGTGAGTTGTGTCAGTCATGCCCGTAGGCTGTCCTGACGTACCTGATTGAAGTTGTCCAGGGCTTTGTGCAGGTTCGCGTGCATGCCCAGTGGCGGCTCGTTGGTGATTTTGATGGAGTTTTCCAGGATGCCCTGTGGGATGATGTGACCCTCAGGGCTAGAGGAAGGCTCAGCACTGATAAAGACACGGAAGTCCTGGTGGCTCCCATCACCATGCTGTTCCAGCTTCTTCTCCAGAGTGCCCAGCCACTTGGCCACCAGGTGGATGTTCTGGTTTAGATAGAGAGACAGAAGCACATACCATGAATGTATGGAGATGACAGACAGGTCATACTGTCATCAAAACCTCTCATGATAACAAACACAAAAATATACAGTACCATGCAAATATCAGAGACCACCCTTTAGAAGAGTTGAGATAAAAGACAATCCACTTCTTAAGGAAGAGGTAAGTACAAGAAAAAAATGGGGGGAAACATTTCCAACACTGAAGATCAAAAAAATAATAACAGATAGGAAAAATGGGACTTCAAACCAGGAGACCACCAAAACTGCCACCGTCAGATAAACAGTACTTAAAGCTAAAAAAAATCCACAGTTGTTTCTGTCCATCCTTCCACTGTGAGAAGACAACTCAAGGATGTGTAGCTGTAAAGTAGAATGTGTTCTCAGAACAATGGATTGGTCACCCCAGACTCCAGACCTCAACATTAGCAACCAACTTCTAAGACTGCAGATTTACTTGAAAAACTGAAATCAATCTCCCGAAATAAAGGAATTTAAAATAAAGGCAAAACAGGACACACTAAATATTGAAAAGAATTGCTGTTAAATGTAGTTGTTGAGGCTTCTGTGAAATGTTTTAATAAATATGTGCTTTATCAGAAACTTAATAGCCATTTTGACTGGGAATGAGCCAAATGAAGGGGGATATGAATTTGCACAGTACTGTATGATACAGGATTTGAAAAAACTGAACACTAGATTAAAATGTCAGATTTTTTTTTTGTCAAATGTTATATTTAGAGACACTCCACCCTGCCAGGTGGCAATGCAGTGCTTGCAACTTACGTTTTAGCAAAAGCTCCTTATCTGTTTAGTCCAAAGATGGAAGTAAAAAAAGACTACTGCAGCTGTCTAAAGGCCAGTGCGCACATATAGGCATAAAGGCACCCTATACATACTAAGCATTAGAGTATTCTTGTCCTATTTTTGAACTTTGTCTTCTCAAATGTAAACAAATTGCAATAATTTTAAAGCAGCTATATCAGAATGCTAAACCCCTTAACCCCTTAACAATCAGGGACTTGCCACAGGGTCCAAACTTCTATTACACACTCTTATATCTTATTAATAACTCAATCATTTTAGCTACTGAAAAATTACCCTCAGGATGTGGACGCCTACAAAGCTTAACATGTTTTAAACGGCCAGAAACAGTAGGTGGTTCCAAGGTTCAATTACTCACTCTCATATCTACCTAAGTTACATATTAGTTTATACCCATAGTAGTTTCATTATGCATTGTTCAGTGAATAATTTACAGCAGTTACTGATGAATAAGCTTTACGATTAATAACTGAAAAATGAGCCTGCAGTTTAAAACTACAAATGAAAAACAAAATGGGTCTTAAGGTGTCCATTACTTATATTAAACTATTAGGCAAAGCCTCAGTGAAACAGCACTACAGTCTTGTGATGAGCAGCACTCCAGATGATAATAAACGTAGATGACTTCTAATGACTTTCCAATGGAATGTTATCATGTTTGATCTGGCACACTTTGATCTGACGAGCAGATGCTTTGTTTACACTCTCTCCTGTCGGGTAGAGGACATGGCCCACTGAGAATATTCCAAATTAACCATCCAGCACAGCAGCTCACGTAACAACAGAACCTACAGTACTGGGCAAAGCACCCTCTCTATGTGACAACTCAGCTTAGAAACCAGGAGCGGGGTCTTAGCGGAGACAGGCCGAGCTACAAACTGCATACTGATCTCGCAGCACTGATAAAAGCCGGCGCTGCTTTTCTGCAGTCGCAGTGCATAACAATGCACTGAAGGATGAACGATGAATTACAATGGCCAAAACACAGCTTATTTGCCATATTAGAAAGAACAGATTATTTCAAAAACATCCTAAATGACTCAAGTGACTGTAATTCTAAAGTGATAAAGACAATGAGCCATATGGAGTTCCAGAGCCCTGTCTAAAGCAACTAGGTATTTAACAACGTGCGAGACAATTGCAAAACAAGCACAGAAATGTCTTATCTGACTGGATTATGTTTGCCTGGATTTGGAAACTTCCTTGAAATAGGACAGACATACAGCACAGTGCAGAAGTCAGAGACCACCCTTCATTTATTTCATTTCCAATCATAACGGCCATTATGTACAAGTAGTCAAGCAGAAAATGGCAGAAAACATAATTAACAGAAAGTTATACTTAACAGCTAAATATAATATCATTTTTTAGTATTTAGTTTGTCCACTCTTTGCCTTTATTACAGCTTCCATTTTTTTCCATAGGCTTGCTTTCAGTTTTTCAACAATATTTTTAGTTTCCAGAACTCCAAAGTTCAGTGTTAGAAGTTTGTTGCATTTTCTGCTTCTCACATAATCCCAGACACATTCAATGATGTTTAGGTCTGGACTCTAAGATGGTCAGTCCATTATTCAGAGAATACCAGCAGCTTCTTCGTTCGTTCCTTTTCTCCATCTTCACAGCCTTTCAGATGCATATTGTTGAGGTGTCTTCTCACAGTGGAACAATGGACAGAAAGACCTGTGGATGTTTTTCAGATTCTTCCCTTCTCTCTCCAAGATTAATGCTTTGAGTACTGTTTATCTGTATCTGATCTGACACTTCTGGTAATCTAGCAGGTCTTGCACAGTTGTTAGTCCCATTTTCTCTACATCTTTTAACAATTTTTTCAATTGTTTTTACTTATTTTCTTTTGACTTTCCCTTTCCTTATGCAAAGCTATTATTTCATTATCTATTCATTCTCTTGAGAAATATCTCCTGAACAACGAATAACTTCTACTTAATGATCGTTTAGATTAGAAATGAAATAAATGAAGGGCGTTTGACTTTTGCACAGTACTGTGGCTGCATCATTCTATCTTGTAACTGTAGAAGAAAACGTATCTACATTTTTGTCTATTTATCTCAAAATAGTAACTTTACAAGAGAAGACAAAAATGTGCTTAACTTTTAAAGTGAGACAAAGTTAAGAGGTTTTATTTCAAGTGATTTTAAGGCATTTCTACTGGTCCATTCACCATAAAATTTAAAGGTGGTTGTAAAGGACAACCACTGTGTTCAAATGCATCTCTAAATGTAAATCTCCAAAACAGCAAATCCCCAGAAGAAAAAATTGTTCTTAACTTTAATGAACGCTCATGTAATAAGTATCAATGTCAAATAATTTTGAACCATTTCTGTTAGTTCATTCATCATGAACTGTTGGCACAAAGTAAAAGTAGCAGGCTGAGCTGTGATTTGCATACTTATCTCACAGTAGTTATAAAAGCCTGCACAGCTCTCCTGCAGTCACTGCATATAACAAGGCTAAATTACAATGGCCAAAACACAGGTTATTTGAGGCTTCCATACTGGAAAGGAAAGATAATATTCTCAAAAAAAACAAAACAGCTCTTAAACACAGTTCCCTTTGAATTTCAATGGCTGATAGTAGGGGAGCCGCATTATCACCCACAAAGCGAGTGAGAAGGGGTCTGCCCGAATGAAAAGCACAAAACAAAACAGAGCAGTGTCTTAACTTCCAGCTCGTCAGCGCAAATTAAAGCATTCTTCCTCGAGGGCAGAGAGTGATGGAGATTCGTTGCTGAGTGCAAATGAATTCCGCATGAAAGAAAAGGCCCTGTTCTCAGTGGAAAGGAGAGAAACAGTTATCCAACACTGTCTGAGAAGAGGTGTTTTGATTGCTGTTAACACCACACACTCACTGTTGTTGCAGGTTAACGAGAGTTTTGCCGGCATGTCCTTTTTTATGCCTTCCCCTGGCTAAAATATGTTGGCTTATCAAGCGCTCACACAGCAGGGACACTGCAGCTGTGGCGTGTGCGCTCGCGGGAGAGGAGATGCACCGGAGTTTGCAATCAGCAGCTCCAGAGCTGCATGAAGTGATTATACAATTACTGTATCTGATTCATTAGGCATAACCTGTTGAAGACATAATTAAATAATCAGACACTCAAAAAAACCCTGACATGACAAGACTTGAGCATCTAAGACATTAAGACAGGATGATAGCTCTCCAAAATAAAGATTCCTAAATGGTTTTTGGCTTGAAGGTGTGGTCCTAAAAAAAAAAAAACAGTCCTAGGAACGTACTGTAAAATCTTTGTATGATGCGAAACTTCAGTGTTATTTCAAACAACAACCAAAATTTGAATAAAAAATAAGAAATTATGATAAGATTGTACTATATTTACTGATATTTACTGATTAGAACTGAGTTTCTGAGAACTGTCTGAGCATGGCCTAATATCATAATCAATCAAATGAGATTTCTGAGGACTTCAGAAAATGCTTATTGGGTTGAAAGAGGTTCCAAAACAGTTTGGACTTCTCTGATCAACTGGCAGTCAGTGAACAAGTACAGAAAATTCAGCACCATTGCTACCCTTCTCAGGACTGGTCATCCAACAAAAATCACTCCAAGATAATAGATACAATACTCTAGAAGATCACAAAGAACCCCATGAAAACATCTAAGGATCTGCAGGCTTCTCTTAGACTGGCTAATGTCAGTGATTACAATTGTCCATCACTAGGCAAACACTGAACAAGAATAGGATGTATGAAATGATAGCGTGAGGAAAGCCACTTTTCTGTAGAAAGAACATTTCTGCCTGTTTAAAGTTTATGAAAGATCATCTAGATGAGCCAGAAGACTGTGAAAACATGGTGGTGGCAGTATCATGGTTTTGGGCATTTTTAGGGCTATTGGATCACGACAGCTTGCCATCATTTGATGGAGTTATGAAATCTAGCTAGACATTCTACAGGAAAATACTAGGGCATCCACTGACAAACTAAACCTTAACTGCTAGTTTGGTTATGCTTGCTGGGATAGCTTTCACTGGCTAAGTTGCACAGATTTAATGAAAGCAGTTTTGTTAAAGCTGCATGGGTGGGACAAGCGTGGCCAACATGCTCCACCAGCAGCTTTAAAGGAGTTAAAGGGCACAATTTGTGGATTGTCTCACAGTGGATTGCTGGCAAGATGCTTGGTTTTATATGGTTAAGAACCATTCAATGAAAAGTTCTTTAGAGAACCAAAACTGCTTCTTTAATGGTACCGCTCCAAAGCACCCATGCTGGCATTCTATAACAGCACGTCAGATTAGTCATATCTGACAATGCTGATGTAGGACTTTATCATTGACTTTTACTGATGCTCCTGGCATTGAAGCACCAGGATGTGACCATGATCAGCAGGCGAGAGGCAGCAGGGATAGCCTCAAAGAGTGAAGTGAAGCACACAGCATATTTCTTTCCCCCCTGAAAAAGTCATTAAAAGTTGAATGCTGCCGTGGCAGGCACTTCTCCAGTCCTGAGCTATCTCACCTTGTTCCTCTTGATGCTCTCCTATTCACTGCTCATTGGAGGCCTTTAAGAGTACATTTCGAGACAAGAGGCGAGGGGGGGTGGCTGGTCGGGGGTGGCCAGTTTAGGCCACTTGATTCCCAGGACTGTGGATTTTCTCTTCCAATCTCAGCAATTGATTGCCTCTCCACAGCAAGTGGATTTCTGCATTTCTTGTCTGCCGGAGCCCTGTGTGCTGCAATATAATTAACCTTCACTGGAGGGGAACTTTCCATTGACCCGGAGAGCTTCCCGGCAAAAGCCTGAATTCATAAGTGGGGCTAAGAGAGAGACGAGGCCAAGGGCTGGCCAGTGGCTGGGATGGATGGAGAGACAAATGGTGGGAAGGATAGATGGAGGATGAGGGGGAGAGGAGGCGCAAGGGAAAGAGAAGAGCCTCTCTCTCTCTCTCTCTCTCTCTCTCTCTCTCTCTCTCTCTCTCTCTCTGAAAGCATCGATCTGGATTCGTATGCAAAGGTAATTAAAGAACTGCTTGTCTCCGCGCCCCCCTGAGGCACAAGGTATGCTTTAGAGCGGCCTGAGGATTTAAAGAAAGAACGCTCTAGTTCTGCCTGCTGCTGCCATTTCTAGCTGCCAATAAAAGACATTAGGATTCTGTACAGGCGCCTCTTTAGAAAGTAAAATGCACTCCTGGTATGTGGAGATAGGGCTGTGTGATCCATGCGTATGGGTACATTTTCTTTTTTGGGCGTAACCACAAAATTTGTCAAACCCCAGTAAAATATCTGGAGTCAAAGCTGTGTTCCATAAACATATTGATCCACTGACTATTTAAGCCACTGACTATTTAAGAAAATGCATTTGGGCCACATGCATTTTCCATAGCAGGTCCACAAGCAGCTGTGGCTGGAACAGAGTGCGTTTTCGCACTGACATTTGGATGGAGTGGAAGCAATCTAATGGACTCATTAGTGGAGTGCATCTCTCTCCCTGGGGTGGGCCATCACCCTGGCTGGGAGTAAGGACACATCACCCCCCCAGAGGGAGCACACCAGGCCATTAATCACCAGAGAGGAAGTCCAGGCCACTGGGACACACGGTAGCCAAATTGAATTCCCACACAAGTGCTGCATGCAGAGGCTGCATTCATCAGCTAAATGTAGGTTAACGGTTATTATCTAAACCCCTGGCCAAACACCTGAAAGCAAGAAGAGTGGTCCTGGATGATTTAGGTGTGAAGTAAGCAGTGTGGACAGAAGCATGCTCCTGCAAGTGGTTAAACCTACCTGTAATATGACCCAGTGACCTTCACGGGCAGCTAAGTCCAGAGTCTGCTCGGCCACCACCTCCTGCCCCTGGCCCAGAGACACATTGTGGAAGTTTCGGTTGTCGAACGTGTAGCCCAGCTTCCGTCCTGCAAGACATAATGTCATTTTTATGTCATAATTACAGGAACTTGTTAAACTGTCATCAGGTTCAAGTAAGTTCTGGAACCCATAAACTGTTTCTGTTTAGAATTTTAACTACATCTTGTTCATTTTTATAAAAACATACTTAATACATTCGTTTTTGACCAGATCCTGTATCATCATAAGGATACAACAGGGTTGTCAAACTGTCTGCATGCACATACCTGTGGACCACTGGTTCACACATGTCCAAAGGAACATACTCAATATAATTACATTTGTTAGTTAGCTAGATTCCCTTTCTGTGCAGTCTCCTTCTCAGAGAGCATTTCTTTCAGCACAGCCTTTACCAATTGATTACTGTGTGCTTTGGCTATCATTTGATTAGTCACACTCGCACACACAGGCATGCCTAATCGATCTCCACACTCCTCCAGAAGCCTTATGAGACCCACTCTTTCAAAATCACATGATGCATGGACAGCCAGCGTCGGCGTAGTGATTTAAAAAGTCTGTCTTTGAAGCAAAAGCTGGACTGGTTACCAACCAGACATTCTCCAAAAACCATTTAGTCTGTAGAGAGAAGTCCGCAGTGCTGCAGACAAGCAGCCACCCATGGATTAGTGCATGAAAAAGTTTTGTTTCAATGTCAAGTCTGGAAAATAAAGGAAACTTCTCTGGAAATAAATACACTTCACAGCTACTGTACTGTACCATGCTTCTCCACGTCCTTTAGTGGGTCAACTCCAGGAGAGAGAATGAAGAACATGGGGGTGGCAGCTCCAGACTCTTCAAAGGAGATGGCAAAGTCCACTGAGCGGCCCATCACGTACTTACTGCCCAGCTTTTCTTCCACAAAGTCCCTGTCCAGAGAAATGACCATCTTAATACTATATTTTTAATGGAAAGCTATAGCGTGCCCTGCACAAAAGTTGGCATCCCTGATAAATATGACCAAAATGAGCTGTAGATTTGCATTACTGCTTATTCTTTTCATCTTTCATTAAAATACTAACATAAACCTAACCCTTAGTTGAAGTACAGTGATAGAAATAAAAAAAAAAACTTAAATCTTATCATGAGATAAATGTTTTTATTAAATCTGTTTGAGTCGCAATTGTTGCACCCCTAGAAATTCTAATGAGTGAAATCTAACTGGTTTATTCCTATTCATATTTTATGTTTTGAAGTTCACCTGAGTGATTAGGAACATGTAAATGGTCAGCCATGCCTTCCTGTTTCACTGGGGAATAAATATGAGGTGGCACACATTCCCTCAGTGATCCATCACCACGAGAAAGACCAGAGAAAACAACGACGTGCAAAAAAGGCTGCTGAGCTGCACAAATCAGGAAATGGCTACAAGAAAGCAGCCAAACAGTTAAAATGAACAATTTTCACTATCAGTTCAATAATTAAGAAGCTTAAAGCCACTGGAGATGTTAAGAATCGGCCAGGAAAAAGACATATGTCTATATTAACCCCACACAAAGTGAAGAGGATGATTTGAGTGAACCAAAGAATTTTCAGAGAGCACAGCTGTCAACGGCCTACATTTGTTAGGTCTTGGAGTCAGAACGTCTCTCAAACTACAATCATACACCACATGTCTGAGAGAGTTGCCTGAAGAAATCATCTGTCAAGGACAAAAAAGCCAAGGGCCTACATCACTTGCCAGACATTGCTGGAACTTTTACTGGGTGTTATTTTATTTAGGTTTGGTGTAGAGACAAAGATAGCCACACAGAAAAGTACCACATCCCCACTGTGAAGTCCGGTGATGGATCAGTAAAATAGTGAGTCTGTTTTTCTTTCTCTGGACAACTTGTTCGCACACGTGGCTCAGACTCCATCAAGCAGATACCAGCAGATATTAAATAAAACCTGACTGCCTCAGCCAGGAAGCTTAAACCAGGCTGTGGTTGGATCTTCCAGTAGGACAATGATCCAAAGCACATTTCAAAATCAACACAAAAATGATTCACTGGGGGATGAGCTGAAGAGGAGAGTCCATGAGCCTGGACCTCAGAATCTGAAGGAGGTTCCGTATGAAGGAATGGTCTCAGATCCTTTGTCATGTGTTCTCCCATCTCATTAAGCACTACAGGAGAAGACTCAGAGCTGTTAGGGAGGCTGCATAAAGCTCTAAATGAAAGGGTGCAACACACAGATTTGAGAAATAGTTGTTTCATGATAAGATTCAGTTTTTTTCTTCCTATCACTGTACTTCAAACAAAGGCTAGATTTTTGTTCATATTTTAAATGAAAGATCAACCTGATAAGCAATAAAGAATGTTTTTTTTCTGTTTTCTTATGTTTACCAGGAGTGTCAGTACTTGTGAAGGTCACTACAGTTGTGATTGAAAAGCTCTAACAGCTGTGTATGAAACTCATAAAGCATAATGGAAATCTTTAGGAACATCTGTGATGCAATACATTTGCATATATTTACATATAACATAACACAGGACAAGTCTTATCAGATTGGCATAGATATTATCATTCTAAAGGGCATATTTCTATAAATACAAAACTCAAAACCGGTCAAACCATGAACTGGGTTGAGACTTGACGTTTTGGGATGCAGTTATTGAATATCTTCATTTTTGCATAGTCATTAAAATATTATCTTCAATATTCAAATATTATATAAGAATATGGAAACAATGCTGAAGAGACTGGAAATGAAAACAGCACTAGACGTAGTGGGAAAACATCACTGATAAATCATTTTTTCTATAGCACATAATTGCTATTTATAGAAAAAGCTATCCTAAGGGATCCTGCCTAATCTGTCAAAACCTGACCAGGTTGCTTTCTATGTGCCAGTGATGAGTGGTGCTGGACAGCAGGAGAAATAGTGTTTTGTAACCACGATTTTTTTTTGGCTTAAAACGCCTTAGACTTGAGTATGTGCTAAACTCAGCTGTGCTGATCTTACTACCAAGTGAAATACTTAACTTGCTACCATGTACACTGTCATTCAATCTTGGAAATAAATATAGTGGAGAATATGCTGGCTAGTAATCCAGAGAAGAAGGAAAAGCATTTGGACTGTGGCAGGCACTGACATTATCACCTCAAACAAAGCTCTAATATAGACTCTCAACAGCCCAACCTCTAACAACTGCTGAGATATCAGCGCGGCTTTGGCAGGACGCGACCGACAGGCTGATAGGAAAATATGGCTGACCATAAACTGTTTTTGCGTCATGTGCAGCCAGTTTATCTTGCTCTCTTTTCAGGTACTGCTGTGCACTACTACTGTCTCGCTAGCATTTTGCTCCTTAAACATTCATTGTCTCCTGTCAGACTGATAAAAACGGATGCACGGAAGCACATGCTTTCATAAACAAAGGAAAAGAAGCAGCTATTTAAATAGTTACTGAATTTTTCTAATTTAATTGAGAATTCGTTGCAGCTCTACTACTGTATAGTGTTTTACATATGGGCTACATAGTAAGAGTGGGCAACATGCCAAACATTGCGTCAAGATGTTTGAAGACATGCAAGATGCGATATGTATTAGAATGTTTAGTTTTGAGGTTGGAATGGAAACAATGGTTTAGAAAGCTATGAAAAACTATTAGAACAAAGCTGTTTGTAATTAAGTGTTTGAAAAAAGCATTTATTAAAGAGGAAACAGGAAAAATCAAATATATGGTAATTAATTAAATAAGATGATGTCATAATAGTCTGGCACCCAATCAGCTACTTGTTACTGTGCAGTTTAAACAGCTACCATACTGACCAGCCATTTCAATTACAAATATAGGTGCACTTCTTAGTTCTACACTTAGACTTTAGTCCATCGTTTTCTCTGCACACTTTGGTAACCCCTCTTTTACCTTGTAGGGCTGCTGGGATTTTTAAACACTCAATGTCAATGCTGGACTTAACATAGCATACCCACCAAAAATATCCAGCCAACAGCATCCTGTGGGCAGAGCCCTGTGATCACTGACAGAGAACCAGAGCATGACCAACCCAAACTGTGGAGCAACAGATGATCTACTGTCTTTGGCTTTATACCTATAAGGTGGGTCAACATGGTATGTGTGTGTCATAGTGTGGACAGTGAGTGGACACAGTGTTAAAAGACTCTAGCAGCACTGCTGTGTTTGATCCACTTGTACCAGCACAACACAAACTAACACGTCACCACCACGTAAGTATGACTGCAGTGCTGAGAATGATCTACCCCCAAATTCTATATCTGTAGTGGTCCTGTGGGGTCCTGATTAGTTTAAAAGGGGGGCTAACACACAAACTACAAAGTGCTCCTATATCAAGTGCTCCGACCCGATAAAATGGACAATGAGCGGATACGAGGAGGCGGACTTGATGAAGTGGCTGGTATATTGGTTGTTGTTGTTTACAGGCTCTTTATAATTGTTCTACATTTTTCTTTTTTTATGCTACATGAAGTTGTTCAGCACTAGAGACAAACTAATGATACCCATGATACACTCATAAAAGAGTGCTGTAGCACAATTTATTATAATAATGGTTTTATTGCCCACCCTTATTGGGGTAGTGTTAAAATGCTCATAGTAGCTGAACAAGATGTGAAGATAATGATCTGTTTAAAGGAGAATTCCATTGTTTTTTGTAAAACTTCTGCATAATTATAGGGTTGAGGTGTAAATAAAGTAATTCAGAGAGGTTTTATATAAAATACTCCATTGTAGAGAAACTTGCTGAGTCAGACGTGCACTGTAAGATCAAAGAATACCCAAAGAAACTTCTTTCTCAGAAGTATCACTGTTTTACTATTATCAACATTACACATAAAACTCCGACGACACATTTTCTCTGCAACAAACCATTTTATCAAACCACTGAATGACTTTATTAGCATCTCCACGACTAATTATGTAGAAATTTGGAAACATCTATCAATTTCCCCTTTAATAATTTTTGCTTCATTGTCATTTAATTAGGAGTATGTCTGACCTGACGGCGTAGGTCATTCTGTCTGGCCGTAGAGCTCGCATCATGCAAAGCCTCTGCAGGGATGTCTTGTTTTTCCACTCCTGAGGGAACTTCTCTTTCTCTGGACACTCAGACTCCACAAACTTCTTCCAGCGTTTTGCTGAGCCCTCGATATCTCGGTCCAGGTTGCGGAACTCGTCCATGGTACAAAGTGCCTAAAAAAAGGTAATGCATAATTAGCACTGAATCTTTACACAGCGATTCCTTCTTCTTCTTCTTCTTCTTTCGGCTGCTCCCTTTAGGGGTCGCCACAGTGCATCATCTGCCTCCATCTTGCCCTATCCATTGCCTCCTCTACTTTCACACCAACCATCTCCATATCCACTTTCACTACATCCAGAAACCTCCTCTGAGGTCTACCTCTTGTCCTTCTACCCGGCAGCTCCATCTCCAACATTCTTTGACCAATATATCCACTATTCCTCCTCAACACATGTCCAAACCATCTCAACCTGGCCTCTCTGGCTTTATCTCCAAACTGCTCCACCTTCACTGTCCCTCTGATCTGCTCATTTCTAATCTTATGTGTTTAGGGACACCTTGCCATCTTTTGAAATTTTAGTGGTATATCAGTTTTCAACTGGTAAGAAAAAAACAGTTCATGTAAAACATTTTTTAACTTCAAGTTCATCAGAATGTCTTCCTCTGCACAGTCATATGCTAGACAAACTGCTTGTTTTGTTCATTTTCGAGGTGAAAATAAGCACATATCCATTACAGAGAACAACATAAATATGGTATTTTTCTACGTGTTAATGAATAACTTGAAAATTGAATTCTTTTAGTTTTTAATTAATATATGTATATAAATATATAACTTTTGCATGGTCCAAATTTGATGTTTTTTCCCTGTATTTTATTCAGCAAATAAACAGTAACTGTGCATTAAAAGGTGCAGAAGTGTGTTCTCTGTAGAGGTTGATTTAACTTATTTGCACTTGAAAATAGAAAAAAGAGGGACATCAAAATTTTTGCATATCACTGTATGTGTAAAATATTGTTGCATATGTAAATATATATGTGATTAGGGCTGAGTACCCAAAAGCACAGAGCAAAACATCTCTATACTACAGAGGACCAAAAGGTCTGACAAAAAACAAAAAAAAAACACAGTGTCTATGTTTGATACTTTCGAAGCTTTGCATTGCATCATTTAAAAAAACTCACTCTGACTGGCCTGTGGATGCACAGAGAGTAAAAGAGACAGCTCTTACAGCTACAACGCACATCTACAGTTTGGTGGTACTTCATAAAAGTAAGTTAACATCAGATAAAAACAGCTCCTCGTGCATCAAATGGTTAACACAAGTAGTTGCAAAGTCAAGTAATACATAAAATCTGATCAAATATCAACATTTTCAGTGAAGACAGCAGGTTAGATAAGTAAATAAATGATTTCTTTCTTATTTCTGCAAATAAAGGTAACTTTTCTGATGTTTATCAGTGTAGCGAACATATTTAGAGTCGGTTAGCACCAGAATGAGCATGTATTAGCTTATTATTATAAATATATATGAATATATTATTATTATGAACTATACGCACAGTAGATCATTTAGTGGTTAATTGGATTCTTCAGTCAAGTTATCATCAAATCACTGATAATGATTAACACTGTATCTCACTACAGGGGATCTGAGATAATACAAGAGATAGGATTGTAATATTATTGATAATAATTAATGTCTGTTTTGTTATAATTGCAAAAAAAGGTGTCTTAATAAAGGTGTTGCACACTGAGAGAGAAAACAAGTTCATTTGTAAACGGAATTTGAAAAGCCAGATGTCTCCAAACTTTTGACAGCATGTGTAAATGCTAGTCTAGCTCATTTTTGCATGAGAAGTACAAAGAGTTGGAAACCTGCACTAACTTTAGAATTAATAATGCATTAGGGGCTCATTTAGTATGCGTTATATATTGTGGGCTTTGGTGTGAGGTAATTGCTGAGTGAGCCACGCTGGAGTTTGTCAAAAGACGGCCGGAGACAAAAGAAGACCCGGAGAGAGAAAAGGTTCACAACCGCCATTGGTGTGAGTGTCAAGGTGTTAATCTAATCTAACTGCAAAGCAAATTGTCTTTATGCCGCTTAAATTGCTGAGCAAACATTAGAGAGTTCCTTCATAACGGAGAGGCGCAAAGTGCTGAGGCAGCGAAACTAAGGCTTTCTTATTGCATAGTTATATTTATCCGAGAGCAACGCTGTGACATATGCCAGTCCGTGCGCTTTCAGAGCAGCCAGCCCAACCTAAAGGTGCTGAAACCGGCAGGACGTCGGTGACTCATAATCCTCAAAAAGCCTTCCTTATGGAAAAAGGGATGTCTCTATACTGCAGCTCAGTGCCACAGACTTTCTCTCACTCTAAAACGAACCCAGGCTCTTCCAGAACCTGTGCTTGCTTTTAGCTCCATGACATCTAACTGCCTCCCAGTCTCATAGGTTTACATAGAAAACAGAGGAATTCAGAGAGCTTAGCAATGATGGAGCTTTGATCAACGAAACACAGTATTTTTAGTCTTAAAATGTTAAATTATGCATGATGAAGCTGAGATACCATCATATGCATGCAAATACTATGTAAATGTAAAAGTTATTCATTCTTTTACATTAACCCTTTCAAGGCCACAGTTATTACTGTGAATTTGATCCACTACTGGCAGTCATACGCAAAGGTTTAGGTGCCCATGGTCAAATGACATGTTCTGTAGGGGGGTAGGGGGGTGGGGGTGGGCTGGGGCCACAAAATATGGCATGTGCTCTATATATATATATATATATATATATATATATATATATATATATATATATATATATATATATATATATATATATATACCCCAAAAAATATAGTAATAAAAGAATAAATATTTGCAGAAAATTGTTCTAGATTTGAGTTTTCTCCCTGTAGAGCACATGTCTACAGTTATTGCTGTTACTTTGTTCCACTACTTGCAGTCGTATGCAAACATTTAGGTGTCCCTGGACTGATTTCCACCAAAGCGTAATTTGGTAGGAGAATGGTTATGTTAAAAATGAGTTATGACTGCTTTTGGTACATAAAATCACAAACATCATAACTGGACCTCAGAGGAACAATACAAAACAGAAAAAGTAGAGTATGGATCTTTAAAACAACAAAATTGCATTCTAAGTTAGTGAGCTTAGTCTGATGGCAGTGAGTGTTGTCTTTTATTCCAACCACATGCTGCGCTCCACTTGTCACAAGCATCATGCTGCTGTGAGTGCCATAAATTGAGCAGTTTCAAGCTAAAAGCACATAAAGAATAGAAATGAGGAGTCACTAGCAGAAAACAAACACATAAAAAGAAGTAATGGACAATACCCAACCCTATCCAAGACTATCATTCTTATAACCAGCCAGCTATTCTGAGGGAGCTGGCGCCACCCTAAACCCTTCCCAAGACACATCACTGCACACACATCTGTTTTTTGTACCTGAACCAAGCATAATGAACCCATCTGCCTTTGCGCTGGTCAGGGAAGCAAGTGGAGGCAGGAACAACTAAAAAAGTCTGATCTTAGAATAACTTCAAAACTGAATTATCTTGATTTTAAGGGTTCTGTTTTAAATATTAACATGCTTTGAAAGCTTTTGAAAGGATACACTTGCCATTAAGGTTTAGCTCACTGCTGAACAGATCTGACAAGTGAGTAAACTAAGTGTCATCCTAAGGGACGTGCGCACTAATGCTAGACAGACTCAGTGCGTTATACACATCTTAGCATCTTAGATGGAAACTGCTATTTGCAAAGGGACTGCACTTTTTTTTCCAAAAACATTATGCATGTGCAATTAAAGCTTTCTTCTAGTGCAAACTATAATTTGGATGATGTAAGTGTGATGTAAACTCTTCTGTTAGGCTGAAAATAATCCATTAAAAAGGCAGCGCATGTTTTATAGATGTTAGTGAAAGCAGAAGCGGACGACACACGAGTGCATTAAATATGCAAAGTGCATCTAATGACCTTTACAATGTCTCACCTTGATTCCTCCCCACGAGTGATGAGAGAGGAAGTCCACGGGTGATGTAACACCAGGCTGGACAGGATACCTCAGCAGAAAGTCCAGCTCACTGGGGTTGATCTCTTTATTCATCAGTAAAATCTAAAAGGACAAGAGGGTGGAGGAAGAGAGAGAGAGAAAGAGAGTGAGGGGAGAGAGTGTGAAAGAGGGAGCAGGTGTTAGTAAAACCTTATGTTTATTCCTCATATGTGATGATTCCACAACTTCCTTTCAAGTCATCCCAAATAAAAACACTTTTCAGGCTAATATCATATAAAGGAGGTATGACCTTATCATATTTCACTTTTAAAACCCTAGTGACATATCTCTGGTCATCCTGATTCATTAACATCGACCATCTAAAATGACCCGCTTCCATAGCCCCTAATGGATTCACCAAGACAAAAGCCATTCGAATTTTTTTCTTTCCATTTCTAGGTTCCTTGAGAACAGCAACTATATATATATATATATATATATATATATATATATGTATATGTGTGTGTGTGTGTGTATTTTTTTAACATAGATAAGTAATTACAGTGTTATTATTAGTTAATTATGATGTTGGTACTTATTAATTAGTTAATTAGTATGTAATGAAGTGAACAATCTGTGAACAAAATGAACAATCTGTACATATTTATATAATAAGCTAAAAAAAGAGTTTTCTTTGTTACATGTGATGGCAAATGTGTAAAATCTGAGAAATAAAGCATTGATAGACATTGACATTCTAATAAGTATTAGGTTTGGCATAGAAACATATGCAACATGAGGAAAAGCCCCACTGGGGGAAAAAGTGACCAATCAAAAAAGATGTGAACACTGGGGGGCTTTACAGCAGGACAGTTTAGCTCACATTTGTGATTAAAAAACAATCTGCTTAAAGATGAATATTAGTGCACTAGCATATGTACCATCCTGTAGCAACATTGAGAGCTTTGCTAAAAACCTTGATAAGAGACGATGAGGGCCCCTCGCCACTGCAGCTTGGTGAGTAGTTTACTTTAATGACGGAATACGATGTTGCGTCTCTTTGTTAGTTGTGGTGTTTAAGGCGCTTGCTAATGTTGCTAATGTTCACATGGGCTGAGTAAGAAGAATTAAATCTGTTGCACTTTTTCTCTCCGTCATTCTCCTCCAAAAAGAAGCACCCCCAGTTTCTAAGAGTGCTAATATCTAATGTGGTGTTGAACTTCCAGCCATAAAAATGTTGATAGACAATTTGCAACTTTCGACACATTACTGCTTAAATAAACATCGCAGCAGAGCGTGAGGCATTTTCACTGATCTCCATCACCTTGTTTTAAAGGTAGTTTATTAAATTACCTGAAAAATATAGCAGTGACCCCATGCTCAAAAGTGGGGGACATGTCTGCTCCCCCTCTAGTAAAAGTAGGGATGCACATGCTCCCCTTGCCCCACTGCTCAGACATCTAAGGCTAGAATCTATGTTAATAAGGACAGGTCATGAGGACCCCGTGCTCTGATAAGGCCTATACAGAATAAATTGGACATCTTCACTTTAGAATTGAGGGTCGAATAGTTGTGCTTTTTTATTGGACGTACAGAAAGAAATTCAAAAAAGCACCCTGTAGTGCAGCATCCTAGGGTAAGGGCTGCACATAAGATTACGATGTACAATACACAAATAAAAGTGCTCTGCAAAGTGCTTGACTCCAGTTATTGCTTAATAAAGCAGTAATGAGTAGTTAGTTAATTGGCAGCTAGTGGCTCAATAAGGGCCCTGCAAGCGCATTACATTACCCCCCTATACTTACGTACTACTAAATGAATAAATTATAATATAAAATGTATACTCTGGCACAACTGGGCGCAGTATAATTTAATGCAATTTGGTGTCGATAAAATTCAGCATCACAGCATTTTCCAAAAAGTCCTGAGTTGTTCTGAACTCTCTAAGCTTAAATAATGTCTTACAAACCTGACACTGACTGACATTGACTGTTTGATTGATGATGATCTGCTTTGTTCTCTTAAAATGACACCAAAAGGTGACCTTCACATACAGAGTGCTCTACAAATATTGGCACTCCTGGTAAACATGAGCAAACCAGGCTATAAAAAACAGGCTTTCTTGCTGATCCATTTGATCTTCATCAAACGGTTAACAAAAATCGAATATTTTCTGAAATACAATGATTAATAAAGCCCTCAATCTTATCAGGAAATAAATATTTTTCTCAAAGCTTTGTGTGCCACTATTATCAGCACCCTTTCATTTAATACTGTGAACAGCCCCTCTTTGCAATGTCTTATCCAACAGCGCCTAATGAGGCCGGAGAGCACATGGCAAAGGACCTGAGAGCATTCCTCTCCAGATCCTTCAGATTCAGAGGTCCTCTCTGTGAACTCTCCTCTTCAGCTCATCCCATAGGTTTTCTATGGGGTTTAAGTTTGGGGACTGTGGTAGTAATGGCAGAACCTTGATTCTGTGGTCAGTGAAACACTTTTGTGTTGATTTTGAGGTGTGCTTTGGATCATTATCCTGGAAAATCCAAATTCCAAGCTACGGCCCTTTTTAAGCTTCCTGACTAAGGCAGATTTTGATTTTATTTCTGCTGGAGTCTGTGATACCATGTGTCTGAATAAATTCTCCAACAACATCACAGATCCTCCACCACACTTCACTGTGGGGATGAGGAACTGTTCTGCATGTCTATCCCTGTGTCCACACCAAACTCACCTCTGCTGTTTGTTGGCAAAAACCTTTATTTTGGTCTCATCTCACCATAAAACAGCGACTTCAGTCCCACTAAAAGTTCTAGTGACATTTGGTAAACGGTAGAAGCTTAAGTTTGTTGGTCCAAACAACGTTTGATTGTGGTTTGGGGGACATTCTGACCCCAATACCTATGTCTGCAATTCCCCATCTGTGATTCTTATAGATTGTGTGTGAGGTCAGTATAGACATACGTCCTCTTCCCAGCAGATTCTGAACATCTTCAGTTGTTTTAAGCTTTTTAATTATTGCCCTGGTAGTGTAAATGGACATTTTCAACTGTTTAGATCATTTCTTATAGCCATTTCCTGAATGGTGCAGCTCAGCAACCTTTTGTCGTACATCAATGCTGTTTTTCTGGTCTTTCACATAACGATGGATGACTGAGGGAATTTGGCCTGTGTTTCATCTCATATTTATTCCCTAGTAAAACAGGACATGGCTGACCATTTAAGTATTCCTCATTGCTCAGGCGCACTTAAAAACATTAAATATGAATAGGAATAAATTTCAGTTAGATTTACACTCATACGAATTTCTACGGGTGCCAGTAATTGTGGCACACACAGATTTAAGAGGTACATACTTTTTATCATGAAAGGATTTAATATTTTCTTACCATCATTACACCTTAAACAAAGGTTAGGTTTAGATTTTTTTGCTAATATTTTTAAAGTAATTAATCATTTTACAGCCCGTTTTGATCATGATTATCAGTGGAGCCAGTATTTGTGGAGGGCACTGTAGTACTATAAGCTTTAACCAGATTTACAGCAAGAAAAACAAACTGAAAATATCATACAAGAAGAAGTTATATAAATGGTCACTGCAGATCTCTTTGTAGAAGAAATCAGACTTCCTCGTCTATTTGATGGTGCAACAGCACAGCAGTGTTGTATGTGTAAAAATACATCAAAACACTAAAAAAGAACTGTTTGCATTGCATGAACTCAATCTCCTCAGTTCTTGTGCATTTAGACTAAATGGTGGAGTAGACCATTAAATTAACAATGTAAAAATTACAAGTCAAGCTTGAGACTGGGAAATAATAATTGTTCTTCTAAGACTTCAAACAATACAATGGAAATAGAAGTAATGTTTAACAGTAATCGCTTCACAGGGTATGACTGGCATTGATGCCTATCACACTACAGTTTTTAAACACTCTGCTTTTGTGTATATAATAAGCCTAATATGCCTCCATCTTCTTTTTCTTCCTTTTCCCTTTCCAGTTACTGTGGTTTCCTTTTGCTCTGGGTTGCAGGATCCTCTGTAGGATACTCTGGCACAACTTGGCACAATATAGTTTGGTGTTGACAAAATTCAGTATCACAGTATTGTCTAAACAAAGTGTTGAGTTCGTCCTGAAAACTTAAAGCTAAAATAACGGCTTGTAAACTTGACACTGACTGAAATGAACTGTTTGGATTGGTTTTGCTCTGCTTTGTTCTCTTATGATGCCAAAGGGAGAACGTCACATAGTATTGTAAGTGTAAACCAAACATCCAGCAGGTGATGCACAGTGCTGTTAAATACAGTTTAGGATAATGATTTCTTTTACAGTATTTCCAGTTTCAGGCATTAATCAGGTATATGTGTGGTACATTACAAAATGTCTTAAAGAACATGAATCTGTCTATTACCTATAAAATGAACCTGAGATGTCAAAGAAAGCAATGATTCTTATTATGGTTTTACTAAGTTCTTATTATTAAAAAAATAAATAAATAAATACCTTTGTACCTTTGCAGTCATTCTATGCTACATAACTTACCCAGAACGTGGGGGTGTTTCCAGAAGTATTTACTGCTGCTTAAATGTGTGATGTATATTTGTACTTACTTACTTTCTACACTAAAAAATAATGAGCTCTTTTATCAGTTTAATGAATATGTTTTAGTGTAATTTAACTTCTCATTATTTTACACAAAGTAATTACACAGCACTTTAAATGCAACTTATATACTCAGCAATACATATAACTAGTAAGGCATTTCAATGCGAATTAGTTAAACTGTCTCAGAACTATTATGCTATCCAGTTTGTACCTCACACTGAAAAATGCTCTGAACCTAAGGGACTGTAAAAGAAAATGTTACCAATTTTTGTTGTATTTACATGTCTCACCAAGAACAAAAAAATCTGTATAGCTGAATGACAATATCTGTATTTGGTATAGATGATATGTATCTTCCAGCACTAGTACAATTTCAGTTAAAAAAAAACAACAGTCTCTTAGAATAGTAGTAGGATTATAGTATTTCAATTGTAATTTGGAGGCCAACGCTCAGGGTCTTTTAGATGCAATTATGAACTGAGGCCAACAATGAAAAAAATCTTACAATGAAATCTCTGAGCCAATACCCAGTATCATCCATTTTATCCTGAAAGAGTTAAATGAGACATGAGCTCTTATACACAGGCCCAGAGGCCTCTAATCAATTACATTAGAATAGGGAATCAAAATCGTGGAGAGAATTCTAGTAAACATGACCCAGAATTTTAGGCTTATGACAGAATCTGAGATGTTAATTCCTTCCCAATCAATATGACAGATATTTACTCAGCTGGGGCAAACTATCCTATATGAACTTCCTCACCTTCTACCTACCTGTGTATTGAGAGAAATGATTTATACAACCTGATCAAGTGTTGATAGCAAAAACAAATGCTCTTCATGCTTCTCCTCATCCTGCTCTGACAGCTGTAATGAGCGGAAGCAGCTTACCTGGAAGGCGAGCTGGGCCGTGTATGTGAGTTTGTCACACTCAAAGAGGCCGCGGGTGGTGTACTGGAAGACGGAGGACGTGATGCTGTCAATCAGATTTAGCACTCTCTGTTTCAAGGCCTCGTCTGGAGCTGCCTTCAGCACAGCTTTCTGAAATACAACGCTGAAGGCCTGACACGCATAAAAGCAAAACACATAAACAAACAGAAAAACAGATGGATTAGAAACCCACTCCAAATATTTCCATTGAGTAGCAATTAATCATAGAGCTGTTTTTTCCATTGGCCTCAAATGAGGCATTTTAGAAGGCGCTTTTCACGAAAGATCACACTCGTTTCTTCTGCATAAATTTGTATAAAAGAAAGAAGCAATTATTTCCTGATAGCTGCAGATTGTATCTTGTCACAGCATGGTGACTGTGTGGATATAAGAGAAAGCCTTTCAACACAGACCACCGGCAACTTAATTATGCATTTTTAATCTATCTTCAGCTAATGCTCGCAAAAAAAATTTCAGAAAGCTGACATCTTGTCCGTATCGTAAGCCGATTCTCCATTATTGCGAGTTGCATGTGCCTAGGGACTATGACAGTGCATTGTATTAAATGTCATATCTTCCAATAGGTGAATGGCTGAGAGAGAGAGCGAGAGAAACCGTATGCCAAAAGAGACAGAAGACAGAAAGAAGCAGCGAAGAGAAAAACACAATAAACTGTGTCTGGAGAGCAAACTGAATCAGATTGTATGAAGGAAATAAACAAAGAGGGCCAGCGAGAGAGAGAGAAAGAGAGCATATTAAAGTTCAGGGTCAACAGAAAGGGCTACCTTGAGAGAGAACTGGTACATAGGGTGGATTTTATTGAGGTCGTTCATGATGAAGTAGAGGAGGGAGGCGCGGGAGGCTGCTGGACGGTAGTGCTCCCTCGCCTCATTGATTTTGGCCTCCGTCACCTTCGCCTCCTTCACCTAAATCAGCACGCAGGTACAAACAAACACACACAGGGGTAAAGACTAAGGCCGTTAACTTGCCAGTGAACTGTTCAGAACAAGACCAAGATCTGCTGACACTTGCATCGAACTGCAGCGTGTAAAACTCTTTGATGAGCTCATTCCAAATAATGATTATCAGAAGCGAACTTAAACCACAATAAGACATTTTCTGTTATAGTTAGATTTGCATTGATTATGGTTAGATTTACATACTAACACACAAAGTCATATTTCTCAGTAACCACAGGGACTTCAATACAAACTGGCTGTTTTTAGGTTAGGAGTTAAACCATAAGTCTTCACCTCAAATGGTACAGCCCCAATTTAATGATACTAATTGTGTCTTGTACAGCAAGAGAGCAATTAGATAAATCTGAAGTTAGCTCCTTATTCTCATTTCCCATTCCACCTTAAATGATGTACAGTTACATTCAGACACCTGTATGGCCGTTATCGTGTAAGTGCTGCAATATTTAAGATGGAGCAGAAATTCAAATAAGAAACTAACATGAGCCTACAGAGATTAGTATATCAAATTCAGTGCAAAGACATGTATCTGGTACTGGCTGATATAACAGACAGTGCTCTACAGAATTTTCACACATGAATCATGCGAAGATGGACAGCAGCAGCAAGAACTGTAAAAAAAAAAAACAAGGTGGCACCAAGACGACAAGAATGAAAAAGCTACTTAAAGAGGACATATCCAAGCAGGAGGGAGGTGAGAAATGCTGACAGAAACTTATTACTTAGCTTGCATTCATTTGTAGCACACTGACTGTCATGATTATGTCCCATTTAAGATATAAGCTTTCACCAGTATCACTACTCAGCCAACTTGACATGTAAATAATAATTAAGAGTAAGAAATGAAGATGATGAAAATCTGCAGATTTTAGAAAAAGGTTTTTTTGAAGGCAATGCTGTGTGTATGCGTGCGAGTATAGCGGGAGAAAAACAGCTAGTGAGGTGGGCTGGTCTGTATCATTGTAATTCCCAGTCTAACCCTGAATACCAGCCATTAAAACAATACACCACACTTTTTATGGTGTGAGTTTTGGGGGAAAATAGCTCAGTAACTCAGTATTTAGGTACCAGGTGGTTGAGCAGTAAAATCACCAAACTATCTATACATTACCTTCTCTTCGATCTCTGCAGCTGTGCGTTTGGTTATCTCCAAGTTTTCCACCAGCTCAGTGTCTCCTAGGAAGTTCCCTGAAGCAGAGGAGAGGCGGGAGAGCAGGTTGTCTTCCAAAGTTTTCAAAGTGATCTTGAAGCCATTCTGCTGCTTCGTGAGGTTCGACTGAAAAAAAGAAAAAAAAGGAGAGAAAATCACAGAGCTGTGGTAAAAGCGGCTAATAAGCGAGGCCGCGGAGTGCAGGTTAGGAGGGCCGGTCGTATGAGCGGCAGAGGGCAGCTCAAAGACGCCACTGATCGATACACACTGCATCTGCAAACAGCAAACATGAAGGAAAGCTCTGGGTGGATTAACTGACTTCCTCTTGGCGTAAGACATCAAACTGCATCCAGTCTTTTTAGGCCCTCGTGTGACAGGACTGTCAATGCTGGTAGATCTATACACCATATTTTGATAGTGAAGCAAACACATCTCTACAAACACGCAAACAAACACACACAGCTATAAAAAATATTCTGCATGATGTGAGTAGGGCTGTTTATTTTGAAGGAACACTCCGGCCAAAATGAAAAACTCACTGTGCTGCAGTAGTTCCTAGGGTGAAATTTTCTGTTTTGCAGACTTAAAAAAACCCTTCTGATGATGCACCTTGAAGGTGAGATGATCCTTTTAAAAACTACAACTACTGTGGAGGGGATTTTTGGGGAGGGCTATTGTTGGCAATTGCATAAGCATGGCAGATAGGTAAAGTTGCTGCTAGAAGGCCAAACATTCACACTGTAACTGTATAGTGCTGTACTGTAGCCATTATAATTGTTATTATGACAGAATTACAGAATTATATATATATAACATATAGGACAGAATTGATTTGTTAGAAGAGATGGGCAATAAAATAAAGTTAACTTTAACAAGGTAGCTACCTGAATATTAAAGTATCTTATGTGAGTTTTGCTCTTTTTGTACTGAATAGAGAGAATTGTGCACAGAACTATAGTAATTCCAGTTTGTCTATGAATATTAGCTTTTAGCCTATGACTAAGCTAGAATACTGGACTGGACAGGGATTTTCAATGGTTGTGTGGTGTATTTGAGTACTGTATTATGGGTACTGATATAACGCTATGCTACGAATAACATATTAAATGCTAGTTTTAAGTCTCTAACCCTTTGAAACCTCAGCTTATTATTTAGTTAAACTTCAGGCTTGTTTTCCAGTAACTAAAGTAAAAAATGGAGTAAAAAAGTCCAAATAACAGCAGAGGCAACAAACGTAAAATTCTAAGCCATGTGAGCATTTTTTAATGAGGCTTCGCTCTTACCAATAATTATTTGTGCTCTGACTTCAATGACCTTGACCTTACACATAACCTTTAGCCAGGGAGGAGGAAGGAGGCCACCTCTGAAGCAGTAACCTTAATGAGTCCATAATTAACCACTAAGCCTTTCTCGGCATATTGTGCCTACAATTTCCCCAGACCCCCAAAAATAAACAATTAACTAGTCAGCGCCATTTTTAATTGTAATTAAAACAAGATAACTCATCTATAATTTCAGGCGATGCAATGCACGAGCATAGTCAGTTAAGTTAATTTAAGATGAGGAGCTTTCGCTTCCTCATTAGAAGGCGAGACAGATGACTGCACGGTCAATGATGACATTTAGAGTCCATAGGCCTTTCCTGATCTTTCACATGGACGCCACTCAAAGCCTAGAGTTTCTTTCAATAAATCACATGTGGGTAAATTCTGTAATGTAACAAGCACAAGCAAGAACTAAATCAGTGTAAAAAAAAGAACCGTCTCTGGGGTGTTATGTAAGACCATTTTCTAAACTGCAGTAGGCTTTTCACAGCAAGCAGCAAGGTAGGGCACAGCTGACAATCAGCGTGGTCTATTCACTCCCACATGACTGTGAAGCAAGAGCACGGCATTGTCATGCTTTTGTTTTTTTTTTCAACTTTCACTATTAATTATGGTGATAAGAGAGTTCGGCATCCTCTTTCTTCTCTCCGTAGCATCTCAGTGAAACACTAATTAACCAAGCTTCATTAAGTCACATTTCAATTTTACAGCAAATTTCACTAAAGGCACACACTAAAAATAATCACAGCTTTTTAAATTAATTTAAAAAACATGGGTTTGTCCACAGCTGAAGGCCTTCCGGTTCAGCTTTGGAGGGAGGGTGGGGGGCTGGGAGGGATCTGTGAGGGACAAATAAAATAAGAAAGGAAGGAACAAGCATGAGAGAAATACAATTGGTCCCCTTTCTCACTGAACTACTGACAAGAGTTCTCAAATTATCTGAAGTTTCAATCTTTAAAAAGCCTGCCGTCAGCAATTTGGGCTTGCGTGAAAGCAGATTTTTGATTTTACGGGCGGAGCTAATGAGAGCAGAGAGGAAGCCTTGAGAGCTTTCGCTCTAATTGTAGGAAAGCAACAGCGGCCTAATCTAGAACACCGGCCTCATTTGTGGCTGAGGTTTTGATTGAGTCAGTTTCATATGATTACTTCCATTTACATAAAGTGTTTGCCATCGCCTACAGAGGAGCCCTTAACAGTCATTACCCAAACAGCACGGCCAGGCTGAAAAGGGCGATACTTCAGCAATACCAACTCTGAACCACCCGGTAACCTCATTAGAATGGAGGTTATAAGACGCCATAACTGTTTTGCAGATGTTTTAAAGGTGCTGCAGGACTGAAAAAAGTTTTTTGTTGTAATAAAGCTTGGCTTAGGTTATTGACTATATGCTGCCTATTACTGTAACGTGACTAATTATCTCCAAGCTCAGCCCAACTATACATCAGAAACCAATGAATCCAATTAAGATCAAAAACGCCTCTCCAAAAAGCCACCAATTAGCTCCCATCCCACTCAACTTTCCCGCAGACAAAGCAGGGAGAGGATAAGCCCATATCAAAGAACCAGCTCTCCGTTTTTAATGAAAGCCCCTGTGATGTTCCTCAGAGCAGACTTGGGTATGAAAAAGCATATTGTCCCATCAGTGTAATAGCGAGGTGCCGGAGATAAGAGCCGATGGATGTTAATGAAGTTCACCTGCACCCTACCTTCAGCTCTTCCAGGTCAGGTCTCTCCATGCTGACCACAGCAGCCAGCAGCTGGTCCTCAAGGCCATCACGAGTGACAGTGAAGTTGATCAGCGTACACTGGGCCTGCAGCTCTGGCTGGTAGTGTGGATTAGCCAGCTTTGTGTGCAGGATGAGGCGGAAACCAGGATTGTATTCACACTCCTTGTCACCAATCTTAATGTAGCTGTAGTAAAGCAGCAGAGATCACGTTCTTACATGTTACTGGAAGGCCAGTACAATATGGACAAGTGCTTGAACTGCAATATACTGCTGCATACTGCAATTGTGATATATCTTTAGCATTTAATATAGCATTATATTAAAACACAACCAGGACTGTGACCATTGCATGGCTGTTTCTCTAGATCACTTAAACATTCATGGAACTCCAGTTCTGGAAAATCAATTACTTATTTTTCTTTGACTTATGCATTAATATTAAAAATATGCATTTTATGCATATTAATGTCTCTTCAAAGAAGAAAAGAATGTCAGTGAAAGTAAGAATGTCAGTTGGAAAGAAAAGCTGTAACTGGTTGGTTTTGAGGTGGAAAGAAGAGTTAAAGTGGCAGAAGTGTACACAAAAATAGTGAAAAATTAGAAAACTATATTACACTTTGTGTTGGAGGCATTTGTATACTTTTCTGTTAACTACCTGTTTTCTACTTTTTTCTGATGTTGAAAAATTAATAGCTGGTATTCAATGGCTGTTATGACTAGAAATGCAATAAGCAAAGAGGTGATCTCTGACTTTGCACAGTACTGTATGTACACTCAACACCCTCATGAAATGTAAAATTCTTCTGTCAAAACTGTTTAAAATGTTCTTCAGAGGTGGGGCGGTAGGTACAGGACTGATGCATTATAAACATACTGGTTAAGATTGTATGTGCTTGAGAAAAGATTGGTAAAACCAGCTGATGAAAATTTTACTCCAAAAGACCATATTAATATAGTTTTATTCAACCATAGTTTTACTGTTTGCATTTGACTTACCGTCCCTTCTTGATTGTTTCTCGACCCAACAGGGGTCCAAGCACTGGATCCACAGTCTCCTCAAGATTCTCAATAAGGACAACTTCCCCTGCAGATAAGGCCCTCTCAATGGAGTCCAGATAGCTACATACAAACAGCAGGGGGGAAAAGGGAACAGCAAACTATGAGAAATAAGAAAGAAACCATGGCACCACATACCATAAACACAAACTGCTATCTTGTGATGGGGCCAGTAACAATCACCCTCTCTGCCCAATCCTGATGACCTGAAGGTCATCTCCATATTTAGTTTTAATCCACTTGATCCCTTGGAGCTGGGGATCCACCATGAGAGGCCATCGCTCACAGCTGGTGAGGATTGTGGCATTCTCTGTGGACATTCGATCCGCTGGAAGCCCCTCGTTCTGCCAGGCGGCAAGGTCAGCATCGTCCATCAGCATTGTAAGAGGGTCCAGCCCTGGAGTGACTGGGATGGGCACCTGGAGAGGATGAAGATAACAAGAAGTGTGTCACCACACTGAGTCTGCAGTTCCTCAGCACAAGAGTAAACAATGTTAGAAAAGCAAACAATCTGAGCAAACAGCCATCATGATCTCATTCCAGAAGCCATAGCGATTACAAGCTGAAGATGACTGGACAGCTTTTGTTTTGTTTTGAGGCAGCCAAGCTGAACATCTCAGAATTAACAAACAATTTGGCAATGTTCATGGCACGGTAATGCTGATTACAGTAATGTTGTACAATATGTTACAGTGGACAGAGCTCAGACAGACACCTATCCACAGTAGAGTCTCAGACTGAGCTGTTAAACAGACCGTAAGCTGGCTGAGATATGGCTTCCAAGTGTTGTCCATTAGCTCGTGACGGTAACGCTTGGTGAAGTAGCCCAGATAAGACACGAAGGCAGTGATGAGAAGAACATCCCCACACAAAGTTCTCTCCTGATGTTTGAAGTTAGCCACCGCCTCGGCCCAGCGCACATTCTCTGATGCCAACCCTCCAACCTGAGACAGAATTAAAATATGCAAGAAACTGTTTACACTACAAACATTTGTCAGTACTTCTCTTAATAGCAGTTGACTTTATTTTATACATTTATTGTAGCAAACTGTCAAGGCCTTCTCTGAAAGGCCAATGGTTCTGGGAAAAAGGATAAAAAGTAATACCTTTTATCTCACATGATTCGCGCTGTTTTCACATTAGCAGTAACATTTTCAATATAATCTGTGCTTTCAGTTTGATGTTTGTTCTGGTAAAGCAGCTCTGAAGTAAAACATAAACTAAACAAAAACAACCAGAATATTTTCTGTTTGGGGTATTTTCTATTTTGAGGAAAAACAATATATAATCAGCCCTCGTCTTGTTAGCATAACACAAAGCAAGAGTATTATTCTGGACTGACAAGTTGATCATCCAACCAGACTATGATGCTTACCTCTTCAAGGCATTTTAGCCAGCCATGTACATCAACATTACGTGTCTGAGTACACTGTGATTGTTTAGTGCGCTAGCTAGCTAGCAAGCAGTATCTTGAGAGATGTCCTTGCTGAAAATGATGGAGTCTAATAATAGTCAATGAATTGTTAACAAAGCCTTTAAGATGAACATCTAACCAACTAGTTATTGTGAGATTTGAAAAAGGTGATCATCTAAGTTTGAACCTCTTACCCAAGTGAACAACTAGGAGCATTACCTTTGGCTGACAGGTTTGCTACAATGTTGTCCTGTTGATAATGTTGACTGTTTTACACTACCGCCGCTATGTGGAGCAATGCAGTATTTAATCATTTAGGCTACTTAATTTAAGCTGAACTGGGTTCAATCACAATTATAAAGCAACTTCTTTTGGAAGTCAAGGTGCAGCTATATGTATTGAGTCAAAGAACAGTTTGTTCAGAAGGAAAAGATGGATTACTCCCGTGATTTGAACTGTTTCTGTTTTTATTGCTGTGGTTGCAACATGACTTCATAATGCATTAACGAAGCGCTAATAGATTCTGAATGATTGCTGATTTACTGAAATATTAAGTGGCTTACACTGTGAAAGTGCTTTAATCCTGATGAATAACTTTCACTTTAACATTGGAAATTAACATGATGCAGCAACAGTGCTGTTTACACATCACTACAGTGATAAAGGTATTTTTGCTCAAAAATAGCTTTTTGAATACAGTAAGAATCATTACATGTTAAACGATGTACTGAATTTATCTGCACTGTATGACCAAAAGTGTGTGGACGCGTGACCATCATACCTATATGAGCTGGTAGGACTTTTTCAACAGATTAAAACAAACCAAAAAAATGCTTTTTTAGCATCATACTATCATTATTTAAGAAATGTTTCAGCAACAAAATTGGTTTTATTTGACTGAAAATGATTCCAAACTTTTGAACACTGAAATATCTTGTAGTTATAGCAGTCCAGCTTTTGGGTAAAAAATGAGTCAGCCCATTTTTAAATAATGAAAAGCTTGTCCAGTAAAAGCAACTCTGCCATTAAGCAGTAGTAATTTGGAGTGAAGCATCTGTATTATTGTTCTATGCATGCGTCTGCTTTTTCTATCAGGTAATTAAGACCTGAGATGCCAACAAATTCAGCTCGGATTTATTCACACCCTCGTCACCTTAGCGGGAATCCATCGGCTTCGCGCGGCGAGCATGACGTTGCTGCCAAAGGCTCTGAGCGTGCGTATATGTGTGCGTGTTTGGGGAGGGGATGCTCACCAGGCGGTTAGCGAGGGAGATTGTGCGTGCTGTGGTCTCGGCCTCTTGTTGGCACTTCAGCTTGTCTGCTGTGGCTTTCTCAAACTTTGCCGTCAGCTTCGCCAAGTTCTCATTAAGGTGCTGTCAGGGGGAGAGGAGGAATAGGGGGTTGTTAAGAGAGGGAGACACAGAAAGGAATGAAGCATCTCAACTTTTAAAGTTCTATAAGGCAACAAACACATTCATCTTAGCCCTGGGAAAAAAATGTATCTGAGAAGTCCGGAAAAGTTAAAGATAAGTTCAAGAAAAGCCACCCGAACAATGTAAGCAAAACAAATGCACAAGTGCAATTAGGAGGTGAAGACAGATTTATCACTTCACTTCAACTGTGTTATAATGCTGTACTTTGTGTCTCTCCAATTTAACTTACAATATGCCACAAAGAGCTGCTAAGTTAACACAATCAAGCCTGTGAACATTTCCAGGAACACTCTTAGAAACAGAGGGAAAAAAAGTACTGGTTCTCAGCTAACTTACATTGATTTTTGCCTTGATGATGGAGAGTTTCTCCTGAGCTGTGGCTAGCTCTGCATTGGCCTTGTTCAGGGCTTGTCTCTTGGGCTCCACTTCACAGTAAACCTCATAGAACTTCACTATGTTAATAACCCAGGAGCACAAGCCTGCCGCAGCGTAGGACTTAGCTGCCACCAGCTCTGGCTTAAACTCAGGGTCCTGCAGATAGGGCTGGATGGCTTTCAGGCAGTTCTCATGGATGTTCTCCTTGTTGAAGTTAATCAGCATGTCCAGAAAGGCGTCCACTTTGGCCATCATCACCTTGGCCGCTTTCCAGCTGCGGTCCTTCGGAACCCGGCCACCAGGAGCCATGAGGACCATGACTGCAGCGGTCACATTCGTAACAGCAGCCACAGGAGAGCCAAAAGACTTCAGCTCTGTCAGGTTATTCTGAAACAAACGCAACACCAAGAATTCATCAAATACCAGCACATCCTCCTTTATTGTGTTTATTATCCCACTATGACTAACAACAAGTAAAATCAAGTTAAAGAGGAGACCCAATATAATGATGCTAACTGTCACCTACTAGTTTTCTTTTGTTAGCATTTCTAAATGCTTTTCATTTTTTAACCCGAGGAGATTTTTCTCATTTTCTGTTTCCTCAATGTCTAGTTTTGTCAAGTCATTTTTATTGGTCCCTTCATTATGAAATTTTAGTACAATGGGATGTGCAACAGGTGCTTTAAATTATGTAAAAAAAGTTAAAAAGAAAGGACAGATGGAGGTATGATTAGTAGTTCAGTTAGTAAATAAGCAGCAATTGTGTATTAATAACTGCAGAAATGTTTTCTCTTTAGAGGATGTGTTAACTTATTTTCACTTTTTTCACTTTTATTTTCACAAGACTACAGTGTGTGAGGCACTTTTGTACATTTTCACTGATTTTAGATTTAAGCACACAGACTGCAGATTGCTAATTGGTGAGGTATCGAAGTTCATCACTTCTTAGCTATTAGCCTCGTAGCTCCAGTGCAAAACTATGATTAAGATTAAGTGACTTATTAGTCCCACAATGGGGAAATTTCACCTCCGCATTTAACCCATCCGTGAAGTGAAACACCACATACACTCTAGTGAGCACACACACATTAGGGGGCAGTGAGCACACTTGCCCGGAGCGGTGGGCAGCCCAATCTGCAGTGCCCAGGGAGCAGCTGGGGTTTAGGTGTCTTGCTCAAGGACACCTCAGTCATGTGCTGTCAGCTCTGGGGATCAAACCAGCGACCTTCTGGTCACAAGGCTGGTCCCTAACCTCCAGCCCATGACTGCCCAGGAAGGAAGCAAACTTCACAAGACACTACAAATGTCTGGGCTGATCAGCTTCATTGAGGATAAGGGCTGTTCCTGAATTCTAATTTTGCCAAACTATTCTGGGCATTCCTGGCTTGGTGGCCAGTGGCCCCTGCCCACTGTTGTTGGGATGTGCTGTGCAGTATATTTGACCTTGTTGAGCGTGTTGAGGGCTTCCTGGGCTGCTACAAGAGCAGGTTCAGCTTTGGCCAGGTCCTCTTCACAGTCCCTCTGTTTCCGGCTCACCACCACGGCAATGCTCGCCACCTTCTGCTCCTCCTCATCGGCGACAGCCTTCTCACGGCTCACCTTCTCTGTCTCCACGCCCACCACCTGGATCAGCTTGTCTGCGTCCTCGTTCTTCTGCTTCAAGTCCACCTCCTGAGCCGCCAGCTTGGCCTTCAGGTCGTCCACCTGCCATGCCGCAAAAGATTTAAGAGCAGATTAGAACGAACGAAGGTTGCCACTTGTATGGAAAGATCACTTTCAACAGCAGTGACTGCTTGTTGAAGAAACAGCAGGGATACACTATAATGTAATATAGCTTTACTGTACAAACCGTTTAGAAAAAGCTTTGCACACGGCATATGCTGTAAGCTATATTTGTCATTGAATATGAAAGTGAATGAATTTGTCATTATCATCTAATTGCATCTCCAGAGCTTACGAATGACAGATCGTTTATGTTTGTTTTGGAGCCAGTGTAAAACGGCATTTACACTTTTTATCGGAGAAATGAGTACGCTGTCATTTTTAATTGATTAAAAAAAAGACTTCTCTCCCAGGCAAGAACAATAGCAAGAACAACTGTTGGCACAGATATGATTGATGTGGATAGTTTAACAGACAGAGTCTTTTCTAATCACAGGACCTCATTATGTTGTTGCTGCTGACGTTTCCAGCCAAACATTGTCAGAGAGGGAAAAGTCAATCAGAGGAGAAAATTGGAATGAAAGAAACAGAGAAACACGAGGAATGAGCAATTAGCTCTACAACTGTCGTCAGCAACAATCTGAAGCAACGTGATGCACCAACTAAGCCGAACAAACAGTCAGATGAGCGAAGTACAAAAACTTCTTCTGCAATCTCAACTCTTCTCAAGGTTGTACACGAGAAATCAGAAACAGATTTTTTTTAGCTTCCAAATGAGCTGATTAGCCACAAGAAAATGAGACGTCTGGGACGAACCGCCTTCAGGGTAGCGGAACGGCGAAACACACACAAAATCAAGTTGCTATCATGTGGGTAATTAAACTGATGAATAGGAGGTAGAGATGATGGAGTACTAATTGCTTGCAAAGCACAGTCAGAAAGCACACTTATATGCCTCTTCATCTGAGTTTCTCCCTCTTTACTCTCCAAACTACATGAAACAGCCATAATGATCCCCACTTCATCCAAAGAGAAGATGCTCGCTGAGCTACATGTGGTGTTCTGCAAGGGGGCTGCACCACAGAGAGGATAAAGTTCAGATCAAAGCACATCCATCCAAAATGACCTGTGTTAAACGTTATCATGCTGTGTTGAAAGAGCCACTGTGCCTGAAAACCACGGATTAAACCTAGTACACTTATGTATGTAGAGATGTACAGACAGATGAGGTGACAGATATCATCTTAAATTCTTCACTAAAATCCACTATTCACTATCAATATGAACACTGATGCATTCACTTTCTACACATATTCTAACCTATGTTGTAATTTAATTGACTATCTAGCAGCATCTAAAGTGTAATTGCTTTAGCTTGCTTGTCACACAATAAATACATAATACATAAATACATAAAACTGTGACATTAGCTCATCAGTACATACAGTCCATATATGGAACCAGTAAAATTGACACAGCCGGAAATAACTGTTTTTATGATGTCACTCAAACCAATGCATTTACATATACTCATCTATTCAGTCTATACTACTTCAGTAGTTTGGCGCTGCCCATTCACACTGAAGTTATTAGCAGAGTTTTAGCCTGAGCTGCTTTTGGAAAGAGGCAGAAAATATGGCAGCCAATCAGAACAGTGTTCACACACACACACACACACACACACATATATATATATATATATATATATATATATATATATATATAAAGTCATAGTAACAAATACAGCCTTTTTAATTCCAGTGGATAAAAAGAGGTTAGAAAATAATCAGGTATAAAGGAATTACGACTTTTATTATTTCATACATAAAACCACAGAAATTACTTAAACCCAAACTAAAGGGCTTACAAGTTTGATTAACCACCAGCAAAATTTGAAATTGACAGATTAATCTATCAATCATGTTGAGGTTTACTATGAGTGGTACGAATTTTGCTAGAAAAACATCACTCTAGGCCTTTTGGAAGTCCTAGATACAGCCAATACTAGCCTTCAGTCAATTGTTTGACGTGTAAAGTTGTCTATTTATGTCTCTTTCGAGCTTTAGATAAAAATGTGGAATGTCTTTTACAAACATCATACATCTATGCTTAATCTAAAACGAGCAAAACATAGTGGTGAACCAGCATAAGCTTAGTGCTCACATATTATAAGATATACCATAGGGGCACTCATGGGAGTTTATATTATTGTAGATACAGCTTTTTAAATGTATTATATTTAATATATTTAAATGTATGCCACAGCTAACAGTGTTCTATAACCACACAAAGAGTAATTAGTGTTTAACACGGATGAAATGAACGTAAAAGAGGTAAATTTTTATCATCAAAGTTTATTTATTATAACAGCTTGTAAGCCTTCCATGAGTGGCTTGTTTATAATTGAGATTGTTAGTTAAGGGGTACTAATAATCATGTGAAATGTACGTGGCATATTAGCTATATAGAGAGAGAGAGAGAGAGAGAGAGTCACGGTTGGCTCCTCCCACTACTCAATGTGCTTTTTCTGTTTACTTTTTGATCGTCCACGTGCATTTGTTTTTTTCCGTCTAGTCCGGCCTCTTGTTTTGTGACTCCGCCCCTGATTGTTTCGACCTGTCCCTCATCATCCCTGTTCAGATTCAGATTCACATTCCTTTATTGATCCCAGGGGGAAATTGCAGTTATTACAGTTGCAGCCATTTATGTAAAAATAAACACTTTTTTACAGAGAATACTGTATGTATTCTCGGGTTGTTTGATTCTTGTTTGTTTATCATGTCTGCCTCCCCCGATCAGTCCGTGATGGCTCTATGACTCTGGCCTGTTTGGACTACGACCCTGGATTTGCCCCGAATAAATCTTGCTTTTCTCAGCACGTGCATCCACCTCAACATCGCTCCCCAACGTTACATATAGCCATGTATGGGGACACTCTGGGAACCTTTACTCCCTCTCTGGCAACACAATGAACCACTCAAAGTTACAATCAAGATGGTTCAGAAGCACTCAACTTTTTGCATATGACTGTATATAAATGCAATGTAAATTTACCGGTTAAACTTACCGGTTCAGTATTTTAGCAAGAAGTCATGGATGTAATAAAGTGTGCCCTGGCAAATATCCAGAAGTGGTCTCCTGCATGTGGGTAGGCAGGGACCAACTAGTTTGCATCAATATCCACTAATTACATGTTGCAGAGGTCCCACTTCAATAAAGGTTTGGAGCAGCACCAATAAACTTTCAGCCTCATTAACACCTACTTCTTATTCTCATAGCCAGCTTTAGCACTCCGGCATCCAGCCTTCTTCCTCCTCCTCTTCATCATTATCATCGTCGCCCCCTGAGCTGTTAATGTAAACAGGCCGCTTTGGTGGGCGTCGATCTCCCTCAGTGCATTAGAAAGACTGGGCGCAAGTGAAAAGGACTTTCAGAAGTTTCAAATCGGGGCTTCTTCTTCTAATTCTACTTTTTGCCATCCTTCTAGAAAGTGTGATCTATGTGAGCAAATGAGCTCTGCAATTGCTTATCCATTGAAAATGTGGCGAGGCCCAGAATGCAGCCCTGAAGCCATTAGTCGGGAATGAAAAGAGTGTTTCAGCAGGTCTACACCTCTGGGATTCACACCCACCCGCCTCTACCCCTGACACACAAACACTGCCTCAGAAGAGACTACGGCGCAGCTCTCGACGCGGGGAACATTACACAAGCAGCCACTGAAATTAACCAGTGGCGAAGCAAGCCAACGTTTAGGAGGATAATAATTGACGTTAACAATGCTAAAGTCACAGCTACAGCGGCTCTTCTAGTGGGATCGTCAAACAGTATTAACCTCATAAAGTTTATGCATACTAAAATCATGTTTTTTTTTTCCTGCAGACAACGTTCAGCCATTAATTTATTCCGGAGACCTTCCTGGCCCCTGTTAAAATGCACATCATGTGTGAAGCACACTACAGAAATGACATGATCTGACCCACTCCCTTTCCTGAAATCAACAGGGAGAGTTAATGGCTGAAAAGAAAGTGGAGCAGTAATGGGGAGACTCCAAAGAGAGCCAATTAAAGCTTGTTCTATTCTGTCTCTTTATACAGCATCTACGGGGCCGGAAATCTAAAATAAAATGGCTTGTGCGCGGAACAGAGTGCTGATGTTAATTTCGTGATGGCTCCTTTTAGTAAACGCCTATTGCTGTTGAGAGGCAAAACAGGAAGCAGTATGATGAGAGACTAGTAGGGCAAAATGTCAGGCTACCGATACCTCTGCACTGACCACTGTGAATATATGTCCTCATACCTTTAATGGGGATATTCACAAGGTAATAAAGTACTGCACCATACTCTTAAGTGGCTACTTGATGACCACTGCATTTTCACTCTCAGATCAAGATCACTTATAACGATTTCACAAGCACACATTCATGTGGAGCCCTGCGATGGACTGGCGACCTGTCCAGGGTGTATCCTGCCTTCCGCCCGAAGACTGCTGAGATAGGCTCCAGCACCCCCCCCCGCGACCCTGACGGAGAAGCGGCTTAGAAAATGGATGGATGGATAGACATTCATGTGGAGCCCTGCGATGGACTGGCGACCTGTCCAGGGTGTATCCTGCCTTCCGCCCGAAGACTGCTGAGATAGGCTCCAGCACCCCCCCCGCGACCCTGACGCAGAAGCGGCTTAGAAAATGGATGGATGGATGGATGGACATTCATGTGGACAGTGCTGAGCCATGCAGAAGTGCATGTTTGCAAAAACAGATAAGAAGGAAGATGTTAGTTTGCTTTAGCTGGAGCAAGGATAATATCTAAAATGCCATCAAAGGGCATTAAGAAGTCAGGCAGGCAGGCAGGCAGATGAAGAATGTGCTGTAGATGGTTCTATAGAGAACCTTTTTGAAAAGGGTTCTATAAAGCACCAAAATTGTTACTAAATTGCTCTAAATTATTTAAGTGGTTAGATGATTTGAAGCAAGTTGTCAATGACACAGGCCTGATTTTAATCAGAGTACACACCTGAGCGGAAGTGCTGTTGAGCTTCTGCAGGCCATTTTCTAGTCTCTCCATTTTAATGGTGAGATCTTTCCTCTTGAGGGCCAACAGGTTCCTGTACAGCTTGATTTGCTCCAGGAAGGACTTGGGAGTAGTGTAGTTGTAACGTCTCTCATTGGCCAGGTAGTCTTTGGAGGTCTTGTTCACGCTGACGTGGACATAGGCCATAAACTTGCTCACAGAGTCCTTCACTTCCGGCTAGACACGCGGGAGAAAAATATATATTAAAAAATCTAATTTTCAAGAGAACGGCACCTTGCCAGGGGTGTCTGTACATTGGGTTCTGATCATCATTTCATTTTCTTCCAAACATAATACACAGATTGACTTCACACCACCCTGTGCAGCCTAATTATTTTCGTCATGACTCCAGGCGCCCTGACTTGCAAAAAATTGCACTCAGCATTGAATTATATTAGCAGCTGAATTTGAGAGTCTCTCTCACTTGGAGATCATTGGAGCTGTAGGCTGTGGTGTGATTGCACTGCGCTGAATAAAACCATGCACTGTTACACTGTTGAGCTCAGCCTTCAATCATCACACGCGGCACAGACTGTTACAGCTATATGAAAACACTTTTCTGTGTCAAGGAGCCCTGTTAACTGGGCAGTTGATCCCTGACCGCTACGCACTGTCCATTTCTATGGCGTGACTCGCAGCATGAGCTTTTCTCACCTCAATGTGCTCCACTTCCTGTAGAAACCTCAGGCTGACTGACTCCAGGGCCTCCTGTGGCCACTCGTGGAACCAGTCGATGACCGTGCAGTTCACCACAGCTGGGAATTTTCTGCCGCGCACCCTCAGCTTGCTGCCCACAGGGGAGAAGCACAGGGCTACCTGCAGGACAGAGTGCTCCAGATGATTGCCATCTCTCTTCACTATGCCCTAATTATACAACTCCTTCAAACAAAGCAGGCCAACCTTTAGAAGCTGGCCTATCCATATTCCACCATGACTTCTTTCATGGCTACTCGGTTGGACAACATTTACAGAACAGAAGTTTACAAACGTTTTTGTCAAAATACTTACATTTTGAAAGAGGTACATTATTGCATTAACCCCTTAAATGCTAAAGGTCCCTATGTGAGCCCTATCATACACATTATACTTCATTTACATTATGACAGTACATTACATTAAGGCAGATGACAGCAAACTGGATATTCCATGTTTTAGGATGGAATTCTGCCATTGCTAGTCAACTCTGGTTGCAGCACAGTGGTGGAATAAATCAGATTTTTTCAGAAACACAGGTGTTGAAAGCTTAGTAGTAGTAGGTGTAAACATACAATAAAACCAAACTTCAATGAAAACACAGCATTAGAAATATTTGCATGTGTTCAAAACACATTTTAGGTATAACATTTTGGCTAACACTTTTACCTTGCATAGGCAAAAGATGTCACTGCTATTCCAGTAATGCAACAACCACGGCACCACTTATATGACTGCATACTGCTGCTGGGCAGTACCATATACCATCACAGATTACCACAATTCTGCAATTTTTCAACACCAAAATGTAAACTTCCATCATAGTAGTTTCTGAATAATAACCCACTTACAACAGAGGCTTTTCATATTTGGACTTTGACTTGAGAAATGGCACAAATATGCACCTCCTCACATTGCATAGACGACCATTGATTACACAACAAAAAAGCCTATACCTATAATCTCTCCCAACAGTGGAACTTTCCACATGCATGTGATACACTGAATTATGTGCTATTATTTTTTATTAGGCTGAATCTGACTTTTGCCAATGTTCTGTAAATGAACACACGTGTGGGTGGAGCAAGGACAGCTCATTTGAGGATGAATACATTAAAAATGGTTTTCATCTGCAATGTTATATTACGGTGCAGGGTCCCGCTTCACCCCACGCACTTTGAGTTGCCGACGGACACGTTCAATGAAGAACTTCCAGCAGTTTTCCTTGCTGTCCAGGAGGCCCAGCCCACGCACTTCATTCCTCACACCGTTGATGATGTTCTCAACTTCATCATCAGGGAAGAGGTCTGGAATTTCACCTGTGAGAGAGAAGATAGGGAGATAGGGAGTTAACATGGGGCCTGGCAGCCAAGCGGGTTAAACGTAAGGTTGGTCAATTCTGATATTCATTTTAATGAAGGCATATTTATTTAACTGCAAGTAAAAAAAACATGCATCAAGCCTGAATTTAACAAAGGGCTGTAGGCTTACTTATTAGCTCATAGCACAGCTGTTCAGGAATAAAAAAGGCACGATGCAGAAAAATGGCTAAAGAAAATCAACAGGTTTTTATTTTGCATAGTTCAAGAAGGCTGCCTGTTCAGGTGAGCTAATGAGCTAACAATCCAGCTAATAGCTAGAGCATTAGATACTGATACTGAAGCTCTTTTCTCCTCAGTGGACGATGTGCTAACATGTTTATTTGTCAGAGACGTACTCTGCCTGGCCACATTATTAGGCACACCTCCTTGTAACTACACTCTATGTCTACTTTATTAGGTCTGGTTGTTTATATAATTTGTTAGCCCTCTTTTACCCTTTTGTTCAATGGTCAGGACTCCAAAGTGCACTTATTATTTGGGTGGTGAATCATTCTCAGCCTTGCACTGATGTGGTGTTGGTGTGTTAGTGTACGTTGCGCTGGTATGAGTGGATAAGACACAGCAGTGCTGCTGGAGTTTTTAAGGACTGTTTCCACTCACTGCCCACTCTACTATACACTCCTACCTTGTTGGTCCATCCTGTAGATGTAAAGTCAGAGACAGCAGCTGCACAGTTTGGGTTGTTCACTCTGTAGTCCTTCATCAGTGGTCACAAGATGCTGCCCACAGGACACTGTTGGCTGGATATTTTTGGTTGGTGGGCTATTTTCAGTCCAGCAGTGACACTGAAGTGTCTAACAACTCCAGCAGCTCTGCTGTGTCTGGTCCACTCGGACCAGCACAACACACACTAACACACCACCATGTCACTGTCACTGCTGCTCTTTGGTGGTCCTGTGGGGGTCCTGACCTCTGAATAACAGGGTAAAATGTGGCTAACAAAGTATGCAGAGAAACAGATGGACTACATTCTGTAGTGCACCTATATGGTGGAGCTGATAAATGGACAATTAACTTAGGAACAAGGCTACTTAATATAACAGGAGACTAGTGTATATTTTCACTCTGTCTGTATCTAACTACCAATAGCTCGAGCAGCAAGCCTAGTTTCTGCACTTCATCTCTGCCTTCCTAGTCACGTCTTTAACAAGGTGTCCTTGGCATTGAGCTCAAAAGGCAGACGTTTTTCTTAGTAGCAAGGTATAATATATATTTACTTGCAAACACAAACAATATGGCCTTATTTTACAGCCTTGTTAAAACATAATATCATCATTTCATTGAATCGTTAGAGTATATATTTTAGCATAGTTTTCCCATAATGAAATGTAAACATTTTGTCAGGACTGGGCCTGTGGATCCTGGACATAACGAGTGCACTGAAAAACACCTTGTTCTGTTTTCAGCATTCACAACTAATCCACCTAAAAAATAATCTTGCAATAATGTAACCATCCATTCATCACTAACAGAAAAATGCTTTATCCTTCTCCTCATAGTTGGCAAAGGAAGAAAGCTGGTTTGGATGCCAGTGGGCTTGGGTACATGGCAGCACTTACCAGATGCCAAAAGGTCGTTGACTAACACGAGGAACTTCTCATCTGCAACCTGGGCATCTGTCATTAGAAACACCGTGCCAACATTCTTCACCCCAGCTTTGATGCACAGCGCACCCAAATCGCTCTGAAAAACAAAAACCATCTCATCAGCCTGCCATTCTTCCCCCAGGAACAGCTGGGATGAAATATATTGTGGACATAAAGCCGATGAGCTAGAGCACCACGCAATATCACAGGGTGCTGAAGAGACCCTCTGTGCACTTGTTAATTATTCAAATGCTACTGGCTTTGGTTTTCGCAGGGCACAACCAGTGCATCATTATAAAGGATTTATAGTCCAGTGAGAAGCATTGCAACTGCAGAGCAAAAGGGCAAATGGCAACAGCATCTAATCAATGTGTCAACATGTCATTTAGAGCATAATGTGTTTATATACTTGAGAAGTGCTCTCATATCAGTTTGTGATATTAGAGGCTGGACCTTGAGATCGGCGATGCTGTATCCTTTCTTCAGAGTGATCTGGAAGACCTCTAGGGAGCTGATGAAGGCTGCCAGTCTGGTCAGGCTCTGTTTACCGCTGCCGCCCACCCCAACCAGTAAGGCATTCCCTCGGGGAGACTCAAGGATGCGGTTGATGCGACAGCTGAAACAGATGAGAAAGGTGAAAAAGTGTGAGGAAGAGAATTACAGTCGTTATTGCTGAGCGCGGTGCAGAGACTGTTTGTCATCGACATCATCAGCATCATCATCATTCTCTCTGAGAACATCATTATAAACAGCCTGATTTTATCCATTTTTGTGCTCGTTGGTGTTGAGCTCATAGTTCTGAAGTTGGTGTAGTTTGGTGCACAACTCCAACGTAAACATGGCATTATCATCTATTAGTTTGATTCAGTTTTCTTCAGTTTGGTTTTATCAACAAAGACTTTAAGTTTGGAAAAATGTCTGTACAGTTGGTGGCGAGACAGGGAGAGAGAAGGATTTTAGTCATTCACCAATAGACAGAGCCAGATCATTTGTATATTACACAGTCAGAAAAATGCTACAAATAATACAATTATTTGTAAAAAAGTACCCTCAAAAGTATAAAATGACTGAAGTTTTGTTGCTGTTTTTTAAAGCTGCACTATGCAATATTTTTTTTTGTTAAAACTGAGTTGGTAGAAAAAAAATGTTAAAATATAGTGTGCGTGCGCTGCTCTGAGTTCCGTAAAGCCTGAAATTATAATTGGATTGGATTTTGCGAGAATTTTTGGAGTTCACTTATATACTCGCAATACATTGAATTGAATTTAGAACCATTAAACAACTGTGTTTTGCACACAGAGGAATCCATGCAGTGAAACACCCATATACACTAGTGAACACACACACTAGGGGGCAGTGAGCACATTTGCCCGGAGCATAAGCCCTATCCACGGCACCCGGGGAGCAGCTGGGGGTTAGGTGCCTTGCTCAAGGGCACTTCAGTCATATACTGTCAGCCAAGTGATTCGAACCGGTAACCTGCTGATCACAAAGCTGGTTACCTAACCTCCAGCCCACGATTATAGGAAGTTTTGATAGATTTCTCTTAAATACTCTTTCAACACACTTGCAATCATCAAATTAATCCACTCAGTGAATGATGCTGAAGCACAACTGATATTACAAAAATGCAATTTCCCCAAAACTTACCTAGTGCAGTTTTAAGAAGAAAAATAAAATAAAGCCTGGAGTCAAGATGGGGAGTATAGAGTCATTGTAAATTTAAAAAATGATTGCAATGGAATATGGTCCAATCCTTGAGGGGACCATCACAGTGGCAGCATGTGTACCATAAAGGTACAGTTTGCTCAAAAATATCCAAAACATATAGTTGAACCCTGAATGGATCGTGGACATTTTCTTACATATGACACATGGCATCCTCGAAGAGGACAAGGTTCAGTGCAGCATTGACTTCATTGTAGCTGTCGAGCGCCTCCAGTAGGGTTTTGTTGAGGCTCTCCCAGGACTGCACGGGCATATATTTGGGTTCTCCGATGCCCAGGGCGAAGTGGCAGTACATATTCATCACCTTCGCCTCCTCCAGGGCCTCCTCCATATCCTGATGGGAAAACAAATTCGCCTTAGCAGACCATTAAATATTAAACCTTGAAGAACATGTCCAGAGTGTGGCTACCTTCGATTGTGTTTCAATTGACAACATTAACATAATCCTTATAATTCTGTCCCTCATATCTCTCCAGGCTATATCGGAGTTAGCTAGCTGCCTTTCTTGACCGACTCATTAGAAACGAGCTCAGCAGGACTGGGCAGATTTGACCAAGCACTGCTTGTCTTTGATGAAGATGACGTGATGCTGCCTTACAGGAGAAAACTGTAAAGAAAAGGGGTGTCGGTTCTGTCTCTCTGGCATGACCACTCTGTGATAAACTGAGGGAGTCAGGGGGCAGTGGAAAGAAAGATCATTAAAATGTTTCTCTTTCTCCTCTATCTTTTTTCCCCACCCCTAATATGCTGGACTGATGGTAGCACAGTCTGACAGGGTTTTGCTCTGATTAACACTGTCTCAGGGAGGCAGCGCTGGCCGGAGCTGCAGCCTCATTCTGCCGGACACATACACCCTAATGACTCCGTCCACTCTGTCAAACTTGCGGCTGAAGCGTCTCACCTCGTAAAACTTGCCCACCATTTCCAACTGCAGCTTGTCAAAGGTGGCAAAGTCCTTGTCTTCCACCATCTTATCTCGGTAAACTCGGTTGGCCTCATGGAGATAAACCTTCACCAAGTCCTGAGGAGTCTTCATGCACTCACTTTTACAGAACAGGATGCCCTGAAACAAACAGAATAGCCACAAGAGGCTGTGTGTTATTCTGATTTTACCACAGTTAAGGGGTGTTAGTGAAGCAAAATACACCATGAGAAAATGCAACACTGTTCATTAAATAACTTTATTATTAATAATAACTGCAATAAACTGCACTAAGCAACATAGTTCATACAGTAGTCAGTGTTTCCTGAGCAGCATAATGGACAATAATAAATAAATTCATCTCTCAAGGTCAGTTTATGATGTTTATGTGACTTTATGTCACAAAAACAGTCATGATTCATTTTCACCTCACCATTTTCCAACCTCCCTTTATCTCCTAGAATATTACCGTGCACTTAAAACTGATACACAGTATCACCAAAATTATGTGTATACACAACCATTACACCTAGATGAGCTTGTTGGACATCCCATTTCAAAACCATAGACATTAATATGGAGCTGGCCCCCCTTTTAGGCTATAACAGCCTCCACTGGGAAGGATTTCCACAAGAGTTTGGGATGTGTTTGCAGGATTTTGTTGGATGAAAATGATGTTGGATGAGATGGCTTGTTTCACAATCAACATTGTAATTCATCCCAAAGCTGTTCAGTGGGGTTCACGTCAGGGCTTTATGTATGCAACTGGAGTTCCTCCACTCCAAACTCATCAAACTGTGCCTTGGTGGATCTCACTTTGTGCTGGTTCACAACCATGCTAGAACAGAAAGGACCCTAAACCATTGCCACAGTGTTGGAAACACTCTGAACAGCAGCCCCAGACCATTATCCCTCCTCCACCAACCTTTATTGTTGGCTTTGTGCATTGCAGTAGGTAGTGTTTTCCTGGTATCCACCAAACCTAGATTTTGTCCAACAGAGTGCTAGATATGGTGAAATTGTGAATCATGAATCATCAAACTGTGCCTTGGTGGATCTCACTTTGTGCTGGTTCACAACCATGCTAGAACAGAAAGGACCCTAAACAATTGCCACAGTGTTGGAAACACTCTCAACAGCAGCCCCAGACCATTATCCCTCCTCCACCAAACTTTAGTGTTGGCTTTGTGCATTGCAGTAGGTAGTGTTTTCCTGGTATCCACCAAACCTAGATTTTGTCCAACAGAGTGCAAGATTATCGTGATATTGTGAATCGTGATTCTTCATATCAGAAAGCACATTTCCAGTGGTGTTTTACACCACTCCAACTGATACTTGGCCTTTCACATACTGATCTAATGCTTATGTTCATATGCTCAGCCATGGAAACCCATGTCATGAAGTTCCTGATGCACAGTTTTTGTGCTGATATAACTTCCGGAGGGAGTTTAGAAGTCTGTAGTAATGGATGATTTTTATACCCTACCAACCTCAGCACTCAGCTGCCCTGCTCTGTGAGTTTGCATGGTCTACTGCTTTGTGGCTGAGCTGTTTATAATTAGATGCTACCATTTCACAATAGTTAGAGCAACTAAGCTCTTTACTAGGACTCAATCTACTGTCAGTGTTTGTATATGGAAATTGTATGCCTGTGCTTAATTTTATATAGCTGTTAGCAATGAGTGTAGCTGAAACAACTGAACTCCATAATGACCATATAGTATGTATGTAAATTACATATGTTCTAATTGGCTGCTTTGTATTTTGCCTCATTAAAAAATCATTTCAGTCTGAAACACTTCTTAAATCTCCGATGAGGCACTGCTGAACTAATGTAGGCTGAATAGATGTTTTTTGTGACAACGAATGTTGAACTCTAAAAGGGCTATTTTTGCTGCATAGTTAATAGTTTAGCTTATTTTCTCCACTACATGGGCCACTTAGAACTACAAAATGACCCCATGCGCACAGTCACATGCATACATTTCAAGCATTTTACATGGGCTTCAAAAATGATTCAGTTCAGGTTTTAGAACTACATTTATCAACATCATGCGATTAATCATTTTACACTCACGCCCTTCAACATTGAAAACACAAAATAAAGTATGCAACCAGCTTGCAGATTTTCCTGGCAGTTCGGTGGAAGCTGTAAAACATTACAGAATAAGGAGCTCAGTAATGTACTAACCTGGAGGGCAGCCATTCTGAATTCAGGCCAAAGTGTGAGCACAAGAATGGTGAAGCTTGGGACTGTCTAATCAACAACTTGAAGACAGGAGAACAAACCGTTTATTGTACGCCAAGACAGGTTCACATAGGAAGAGCATTACATCCTTCCCATGAATGTATCATAGCAGACAAATTATTAAACGCCATGGGTGTATAGTGTCTCCAGTCAGCTGAGGAGATTGAAAATTCAGTTTTGTCCCATTCTCCAAGGCAAGCAGATCGATGTCAATAAAGAACGAAAAAGCCCAGATGTGTTCTGTAAGGCCTACAGAGAAGCCGAGCTTGAATGGATGAATGAACCTCCAGCATCATGGTCGTGCGCTCAAAATGGCATTGATTACCCATCAAGAGAAAAAAATAAACAGCCGCTCTATTGTTTGCAGGCTAAGCCTCAACTTACCCTCACCTTCAAACCTTCATGTCTGGAGCACTATGCATTCTAACTTGAACAATATATCAGATGTGATAGACCAGCTCCCTTTAGCTCATAACTGTTTTTTATTAAATGATGCTTACATTCACCACAAGCTGTTGTGTAGAATGGAACAGCATGTGATGTAAGGACTGGGCAGAGTAAATTAATAGCATGCATTATGCGGCTCTGGCACTCAGGCTTGTAGAAGCTTTTACACTAAACTACTAACCATATAGAAAGTACGCTATATGTTCATCCAAAAGCATCCAGACAACCCATCTGATTAGTGACTTCAATCACTTTAAGGCACACCTCCATTCCTGACACAGGTGTTTAAATCTCTCCATAGAAAAGCACGGCAGAACTGCAGCAGCTGTACTTCAACCTAAGATATCATATCTAATGCTAAGAGTCAGCTAGAGTAGTATAAATCCCCCCCAAACATTAAGCTGTGTAGCAGTGGAAATGCGTTCTCTGGACTGATGGAACTCCATCCGATACCTTTGGAAGATTCAACATCAGTAGCTGACCTCACTAATGCACTTGTGGCTGAACATAATCACAGCATTATTCCAACATCTAGTATAAAGTATAGTTCTGCAGCAAAGTGGGGAAAAACTCCCTATTAATACTGCTGGTTTCAAAACAAACACTTAATAAGCTGGTTTCTGCAATGCTTTGGACATGTAGGCTGTTTTACACTACACAAAGACTGGCAGCAGAAAGACGGAACACTTGCAGCTTTACCAGAAAGCAAATTGGGGCTTTTTATTGAATGATATGACTTTCCCCATGAACAAATGCCATTGTGACCATTATAAGCTATCAAATTCATTTTTCAACCAATTGACTGTCTCCTCCTCCTTTATAAATCTGAGCAGTCTGGTTCCAGGAGAAAAAATCCCATTCATGATCGTCATAGGGAATTAGATTTTAGCTGTAGAACTTTAACTACCCAGTGCAGACTTACCACCCGCTATGAGATTGCGAGATGTTAGTATTCAATCTCGTTGAAGACATAAATCAGTCTGATTTTAACTTAGTTAAAAAAAGGTTCTATTGCCCCATTCCTCACAAAAAACACTACCCATAGTCCTCAACAAGAGTTCCACCAATCAGAGAGGTCGTTGTTTCCACAGAAATTTTAACTGTGTGCTTTTGTGCCAGAAAAGCATTAAGCAGTCTTTGTCAGATGGCTACATACTGCCCCACAGGTTCAGTTATGACGTGTTTTTAGGGATGAAGGAGAAGATTTGAAGGGGTGAAAAAAAAACAAATCAGGCCTGGTAGTTCAGTGCAGTTTGTTTAAGGGACATGTGTTTTCTATTAGAGCCAGTGTAGAAGACAGCATAAAAAGTGAGTTTTCCTTTCCAGATCTGTCTGTGCTTTATTTCAAGAATGACACAGAGGCCTTACACTAAATGACAGGGAAATATTTCATGTACCTCACTAGCATCTATAAAAAACAGAAATTATGACGAAAAATTTGGAAGACAACAAACTCTCACACTCCTCTACCTTCTAAACCTGCAGCAGGACCCCCTACAGAGCCTAATGTGTCCTCAGACATAAATATCCCCTTTTCTTAGAATAATTACACATTAAAAGAGCTCATTCACTTTTCTTGCTAATTATGTTTGTCCACTGAGACCACTTTACTGAGTGAAATAATAAGACAGGCTGTATGAGGAAAAATGAAACCTTTAAAATGGTTCTTTCATAATAAGGTTCACTGTGCCGTGACTGCAGGCAAAAAAAGAAAAAGAAACCAGAAATACAAAAAAGCACTATATGTACAAAAAATAATATAAACAACAAATACCACAAATATTTACAGGGAAACAGCAGAGATTCCACTTTTTGGAGTGGAGAGGTAGCAAATATTTTTTGAAACATTAATGTGGCTTTTAGTTTTATAGACCTCTCCCCATTCAAAGAGATAGGAGCCTTGTCTTGAATGACTGAAAATAAGTGCCCAGTGACACTGCCAAGATGGTCACCAAGTGGACAGACATTCCTATAATAATATGGTCTTTGTCAAATCTCTTGGTATAAGGATTTGATTCTGAGATGTATATAAAGAAAATGAATTCGATTTTCACTTCTGGAACTTGATGGTTACTCATCTCTTTACACAGCACTTAAATAAGCACTGAATTATAAGCTGCACTTGTTTTATTGTACTTCACTGTGTATTGTAGTTTATTGTATTGTAGTTTATTGTATTGTATTGTATCTTATTGTTATTGTATTGCATTGAATTGCACAGAGTTCTGCGTTCAACTCCGTTTCTTTTTCTCTCAGTGTCTGCAGTGACATTTTGCTTCTAGCAGTATCTGAGCCCAGGACTGTCTTTTTCTCTAAGCTATTGGTAACTAGCAAAGATACTTTCTCTAGATTGACAAAGCACTTCTTGTAAGTCGCTCTGGATAAGAGCGTCTGCTAAATGCTGTAAATGTAAATGTAAAGTAAAAATGTAAATGTACTCTTCGGGTCTATAATGTCCCTGGCTAATGTGACATAAGCTAGCTTGCAAGCATATACTAACACCATTTATGTTTTCATAAAGAGCTCTGCTTAATTCTACACATCACTGCATGGATTTTTGTGAGCGCGTGCGCAGAAAAGCACTGTATTGTATTTCATGTCAGTAGTGTTAAGCTAAGATAAACACCACGCAAGTTGGCTAATTAGCCAAACTGGACATTTTAGTCTTACATACAAAAAATTACAGTTTACAATTGCATTTTTGATCATGGTAATTATGACAGTCCCAGCTGTCTCTCAAGCAGGTGGAAAATAAGCTAGAAGTAGAACCGTAAGTTCCACTAGTTCCCAACTGGGTCATTTCTTGTTTTTTGAATGTGTAGTGGAAAATGCCCATAGTGCATTTTAGCTGAAGTGTCCCTTCCTTAATTAACAAGCAGAAGGTTATGACAACCAGCAAGCAATCATGTTCCTGACATTCTGGCGCTGTAGCATATCTTCTGTGGCCAGGTATGCAGATGGCCCTAGTGGACTTCAATTGAACTCAGTGGGTCCTCTTGGCAGACAGTGAGGAATGAGAGCGAACACTCCCAGCCTGAGCTGCTTTTCCCCCCTCATCTGCAGGGGGAGGAACGTGCATTGAGAACGTGGCCACGTTCCTGCCTCCGCCACAACTCCTGCATATCAATGGTGCTACCTGGAGCCGCCCGTACAAGCAATCCCATTAGTCACAATGTTGGACACGACATGACAACTGTCCTCTGCATCTGGCATGAAATGGAGTGAGTAACTGATGTGAAACAAACACAGAAGACAAGGTACTGATACCAGTGCTGGACAGAGGAGGATTGCTTCATGAAGTTTCAGACTTTCCAGTGCCCAGGATGTGCAAGAACAATGCCAACTGTGACATGACAGCATGAGATCAGACCAAACTGCATGAGTCTCATGGCCAGTTCTTGAGAGTTGGCAGCCCTGCATACAGTAAAACCATATGTCTATTCACCATAATACAACACTCAAAACAGTTTGAGGCACAGATTTAGGACATAATCCTTCGCTACTTGTTAGCAACTTTATCCTCTTGGCTCCAGTACAAAACTACATTTACATTTACGGCATTTGGCTGACGCTCTTATCCAGAGCGACTTACAATTTGATTGCTTTACACAGGTAGGCGAGGGCGGTGTTAGGAGTCATGCCCAAGGACTCTTATTGGTATAGTGTATAGGGTATAGGGTGTTTACCCAGGCGGTGGATTAAACCCCAGTCTACCGTGTAGAAGGAAAAGGTGTTACCTACTACACTACACCAACCACGACACCAAAACTAAAGAAGAAAACTTTAGACACCACACGTCTAGTTGTAGCTGTGGGTTAAAACATTTTCTCATGTATGAGTTTTGTCATATAGTGGTAAGTCACAAATAAGCATAGATAACACAACATACAAACAGCCTAAATCATGCTAGCATTAGCCTGTTCAGCTGAGTGGAATAGATATTTGTCAAGTTTCAAAAAAATGCAGCAGACTCTCAATCACCTCCAGCTTAAAAGGAGCCACCTGACTCAATCAGCTGTATGAGACAACACCACACGGTCAGGGCCATGTGTACGAAACAAGCCATGGACCAGCTGGTAAGTGTGAATGACTGTAATATTTTCTAAATCTGAGCAGTGTCTGACAATCTGAGGCACGAGTATATGAGTCGCACATATGAGAAATTCAACAAAGATGAAGTTGTCAACTGAATTGGCTCAGAGTTCAAAACACATTTCAGAGTTTTAACTGACTTGGACTTCTCTTTGAGTGACTCATACCTTAATTATATCTAAAAAAATGATGAAATATTCTATTTTGAACACAAAACAATCATAGCACTACCAAATGCCACTTTTCAATATAAAGTACCCTATAAATGATGATTCTGTATACATATAGAGTATTACTGTCTCAACCAATGTTCCAGATTTAAATAGATCATAACATGACCCTGTAGATGTCTAAGGTCCATATATACTGTGATGTATACCGAAACTGGCAAAAATTTTAATTATACTGTGAAATAAATTTTGGCTATACTTTCCACTATTATTTGACTGCTAGATGCTATTGGGAGTTGTTACAATTGTTTTTTTTTTGTTCACTATACTGTCAAATGCTTCCTTTTAAAAATTAGAATTCTGGTGGCAAACCAGAGACAAAGGCAGGAAACACCCCACCTGTCAAATAACGCACTTTCGAAAAGGTAGCAAGGCATGTATCATGAGGTGCCCCCCTTGGAAAAAACAAATAAATCAAACTGATTGCCCATTGCATCGCAGCAAGCTCCAGTCCCAGCCTTCCCTTACAGCCTTGCCAAGAAAGCGCCTGAGGAAGTCAGTTAAGATGACACACACACACACACACACACACACACACACACACACACACACACACACACACACTCACACACACACTCACACACACACTCAGAGCAGACTGCCTAGCGTTCTGTCTCCCAGTTATGGCAGACCCTACAGAAAACACGAGGCTGTCAACTCACAGCGGAGATTTCACAGCACTCGCTGATGGATTTAGCCCTCAATGGAGCCTAATTATCTAAGCATCCACACTCACAGGCTATAAATTAATTACTTTGTGTCTGTCAGAGCAGTCCAAATACGTACTGAACCTTGTGGCACTATTTGAATGAAAGAGGGTTTTTTTTCCTCCCCACAGAACTTTTTAAAAAACTTTTCAAGCTACAGGGGGAAAAATATGGCTCCTTATTTCCTATTCCCGTTCTATTTTTAAACAATTCACAAAAGGAAACAGGCACAACATTGAGCCTTTGGCCACTCCTGAGCGTAACAGCAAATTGTTAGCATTGCGTGTCATAAACCTATTACGTCTGAGAAAGTAATCATCCAACAATCAACTCCACGGTTTCGCTCATTCTTAGGAAAATAACAAACTTAACAGCCATTCCAAATGAATAATGAAGAACATGAAGATGAAAAAAGGGAAAAGTTTTGTACACAGTAAAAGCCTAAGTGAAAGCGAGGGCTAAAACGGAGAGGACTTTGAGGTTGCTCTGAGGCAGCTCTCTCCTGTCTGGCCCTCCTTCAGGCAGCTGAACTGGGAGCTGAATTAGTAAGGCAGAACTAAGGCCAGTACTTCAAATGCTCTCTCAGCTGTGTCTCATCTGCCTCTCTCACTCTCTCCCGCTCTCCCTCTCTCATTTTGCTTCATTACTCCAGCTGCACTGAAAACAATGAGCAGAGGTTCAGAGGCCAGCCTCCTTTTTTTCGTCTTTCATCTTTTTCACACCAGGGAAAGAGGCCCAATAAAGCATTTTCGTCTTTCTTCCTTTCTTTTTTTCTCCTTTTTTTTAAGCAAAGGAAGTCATCGCCAGCTTGTCTAAGCCAGCGCAATAACAAGGAAAGGGATAGAACTGTCACACTTAAAAAGAACAGGCGCTAAATTGTTTACGTGTAAAGCCGGAGCTAATGGAGAGGAGTTCCCAGCAGGCTTTGGGAAGGTGAAATGAAAATGACAACAAAGAACAAAAATTTGACCAAAGGAACACTAAGACTAAGCGCTGAGAGAAACATCAAGAATGGTCTAATTGGAATAAAAATGGCTAATTTTCTAGGTTTATTGTCTCAAGTGGAACTTCTTCCACCAGATTATGCAGATCTAAAAAAAGTGTCAGAATTAATTATTCATTTAAGATAGCAAAGAAACCCTTTGAGCCATAAAGGGATGATTTTTGACGGAGATATTTGCCAAGAGATTGCCAGCAGGTGTATTTAAGTTTGAAGTGCGATGGTCATTTGAATACATTAAAGCGTACGACCTGTGAGATGTGATCTATTCCCCTTTTTCTTTATACTAGCCTCAGACGCATTTCAAAGTATTAGCTTTGCCTTCAGATCAATAGTCATTTAAAAGAGAAATTACTTACAGTGTCTTCACTCTCCACAGCTGAAAGGCTTATGAAAGCAATGTCATAAATCTAAACTTGGACATAATAAGGCCTACACAACTTTTACAGCTTGAAAACAGCCTGGCATTGGCATTCAGGGCTGGCAAGGGCATCTGGGATATGGACGCGGTCGGCTAGCGTTGAATAATTCATGGTCTAACAAGCTAAAGAGGGTCCGAGTACCTGGAATATGTTGGAGAGGTCACGCAGGTTGAAGATATAGTGAAACTTGATGGCGGTGGGCAGGAAAGTAGCGGTCACACGCTGGTGAAAGGCCAGGGCCAGCTGGACAAGCTGGGGACCGCTCTTCTGGACAGTAGCTCCGAATCCTTCCCCGCTCAGGTGCTGGCCAAGGATACTGCAGTAGATAGTATTCAGAGCGTCCACTCCAGGGAAGGACAGAGCAAACACCGAGAAATGGCGCTGCGAGGAACAGACAGTTTCAGATAAACACACACATCTGTCCAAACTCAATGTGCTACATCTGTATGTTTACTGAGTTGACTCATTGAAATGCCGACAGCAGGACCAGATAGGAGAGCTTGTGATAAGTAAGCAGGTCAATATTATGAAAATTTCACTTCAGTGCACCTAAGAGACAGACAGAGAGACGGCAGAGGAGAATGAGTGAGAAAACAAACTGATGGAATAAGAAAGCATACAACGTGTGATTTTGGCACCATCCTGCTTGCATAAAAATGAGTAATAGTTAACTGGGTAGTAACAGATCAGATGTGATTTAGATTACATAATCAGAAAACAATGAAGTTCTCGCCCACAACACATTTTTAAAACATGCAGGCCTAAGAAATACAGATTTAAATGTTGAATTCTGTCAATATTATACATATTCAGACAAACCCTACAGCTGTACAATCTTTTATCATTACACATTAACAATCAATCTAGCCTTTGCAATACTGATATGGCAAAAGGCTGAAATCAAAATTTTTAATGAGTGAAGACATTGCATGATTCAAATCTCATTACAATAATGCCATAAATGGCCAGGACCCACCAGTGGACCTAAAATTTTATTACATACATCTATATGTACCTAAGAAAATAGCTCAACCAGTTTGCACTGAAGTCCCTGTAGTTATTTAATAATAAGCCTTAGTATGTAACAAGCTTGGGATATCAAGGGGTTCATTTAGATTCAAAGTTCAGAACGATTTTGCCTTCTAAGGTAAAATGACAGTTTTGGATAAATACAGTCCCATGCAAAGGTTTGAACAACCTCAGTCAACCTCATTTACAAGTCACGATGAAAAAAGTTGACACATCCTTTACAGGAAATGCATTTTTCTGCAAATTTTAGTGCAAAAAATTGTTTTATGTCTTTGCATTTAACATTTTGAAAAAATTAAACATGAAATGTGCTGTAAGTTTTGCACAGGCCATATTTTATGTTTTTCCAATGTTAAATTCAGCAAATAAACAGTAATTTTATTTCAAAATGTGCAGAAGTGTGTTCTCTGTCTTTGTCCATTTAATCAGCTTAACTTACTTTCTTACAGTACTTACAGTTCTAGAATTACAGACTGCAGTGCATCTGTTTCTCTGCATACTTTTTAGCCCCAATTTAATACGATTTTTCAGTGGTCACGACCCCCATAGGACTTCCTCACAGCAGGTATTATTTGGGTGGTGGATCATTCTCAGCAGTTCAGTGACACTGATGTGGTGGTGATGTGTTAGTGTGTGTTGTGCTGGTGCAAGTTGATCAGACACAATAGTGTTGCTGGAGTTTTTGCAAAGAGGTAACACTTGGGGTAGCAGGACAATGATCCAAATCCACCATTCACTTCTGCAAAAAAGTTTTTGGAATGGGCATTACAGTCCACTGACCTAAACATAAAAAAAATCCATGGGTTGATTTTAAACAAGTTGTGTACTCAAGATGCCCCAAGAATGTCACAGAACTCGAAACATTCTGCAAGGAAGTTCGTAAATCAAGAATGGAAAAACTCCTAGTTGGATACATTTACAAAGGCAATGTTACTAAGCACTGATTTAGTAATTTTTTGTGCTAATCATAATTAATATTCTACTTTTTCTAGTTTGCTGCAGAGGCTGTGCTCACTTCTTTTCACTTCAAATAGGTTGTGTGACTGAAGTGCTGTGGAAAAAGGAAGCACTCTGGTCTACTGAAGAGTTAGTGTATTTGGAGTTTTTGCCCCTGAGCTTGTAGTGTAATTAGTGTAAAAGGAGAACCTGGAAGACATCATTACCATCTCAAATGAGAACTCTGGCTGTTGACGCAGGTACCAAGCAATCTCTTTTCATGAGGTTCTATAGGAGTTTGTAGTGTAAAACATGGTCAAGTACTTTACTTTTCTGCATCATTTGAGCTGAACAACTGTTCTTTATATTGTGTGAAAATTTCATGATGATTGGATGATTGGATAGAAATGCTCCAAAACTGCTAAAAATGAAGTCTCTTACATTGAAATTAAAGAACGTTTTTGCCCTCTCCTTTAAAGTTACTATTTGGAGAATTACTTTGAGGTGTTCTTTGGACAATGATGATATGCATCCTAGGACCATAAGGTTTTGGATGGCACTCGACACAGCTGGAATTTAAACCTGAATCTGTATCATAGGACATACCTTGCTTTCACCAGAAGTGTTTAAACAATCATGAACAAAATCATATCTTCGTACCTGATTATATCTGAAGCATTAACAGTGTACTGGTCAGTAATGCTGTGTAGCTAAGCGTCGCTTTATTCTCATTCCGTTTCATATTCAGTATGATTAGGTAATTCAAATACAATAAAAATCACATTTTGCTTGGTGAAACAATGGATAACGCTGGCTACGAGACCCAGAGAGCAATCCAAAAGTAATGCGAAAATGAATCAGTGTGTGATTGCATTTTCTGTGCAGTGTGCCCAACAGTTAAGAAGCAAGTGAGTTTGTGAGATGTATTGTAGCTACCTGCAGGCGTGGGTTAATAGTGAAGCTGCCAGCAGTGGGATTCATGCAGGACACGTACTGCACGTTGTGGATCTCCTTCAGCTGCAGCTTACTCCTATCATACCTGTGAAGACATAATGCACCATCACACACATATACACACAGATATATACTTTCTGCATGATTAGCCTGCCTTCGCCCAAATCCACTGCAGTTCAAAAGGATATACTGACCTCAGCTATTTCTCTACATCTTCAATCTAACTTACCTCAGACATTCAGCAAAACTGAAACTATGCACTCTGCCTGTTTAATAACAAACCATCTCCAGCTGCACCAGGCTGCACACAAACGTGCCATATTTATCACAATTTACTCAGTTTGATGCAATTTACTCCTCTAGTACTATGTGCAGTAAATACCGCATTTAGAAGAACAGCTAACAGCCTAATTGCACACATCACAGCAATTACCTGCTAACAGACACCCACGTGGGCGTGTCTCAGGAGGAGAGATATTCTTAACTGGACTAGATCTAATGGTTTTTTTCTCTTTTTTTGCTTTTTGAATGCCTGTGATTTCACTTCACCATTTTAACTTCGGGCTGTTTGATTCCAGAAATCCTGATTCCAATTCCAAGCAATGGAGTACATTCTACCCCATAATTGTTCTTAATTCTAGAGATCAAGCACTATCATTCCACAATTCCACAACTCGATTAAACAAGCCAAGTGATGAAGCCTCGTTTACACATGCTCTTCTATGTGAGAATTTAACAGTAATTAAGCAGAAAAAGGTTGAGTGTGAACACAAGCCAGATTGGAAATGCAGGTAAGACTGACGCTGGATTTTAACAACAGAGTCAGGTGAGTTGGCTAGAATACCTTGAAAAAGCAGTTATGGCTGAATACTGAATACATTGGCCTAAATATATTCAGTAAAGTATTCCATTACAGTACATAAACAGTAATGCATTCAGTATACATTTAGAATCCACCTTAATAAGGCATACAAACTCTGCAGCTGTCATATTAAGCAGTCATTAATACAGCCTTTACAAAATGGAACTAGAACTGAATACAGATCCTTAATTTTTGCATTTGGAATACATTTTCTGAATGCTTGTATTCCATTACATCTCATGCCTGACCTGAGGGTTGCCTCCAATTGCCTTGAAACAAAATCCTGGGTGGGTTATTTTTTTACATTATGGATCTGAATTACCCTCCTCTGCACAAGAAGACATTTGTAGGTATGAAGAACCTTCTAAAAGTTTAAATAACCTTCAGATAATATAAAGGCTCTATACCAATTTGAGGGTTCTTCCTGGAAGCATTACATTATGTGGTGGTTCTTTACACTTTACACTCACACATTTACTCATTTACACTAGACGAACCATCCACTGAAAAGTTCTTCAGGGAACTAAAAGCATCTCTTCTATATAACTGTGTGAAAAAGCTCTTTTGGCACTCCAATTTTTAAGTGTGTACATTAATGGGAAAAACAATAATGACTTGATTACAGCCAGCAAAATCAGAATGTATCTGCAGCGCTTTTGTTTTTCAAGTGTTGAGTTCTCAGTTTTTGTGAGCGAAACACATCACTGTAGTGTATTTTGTACATGATTCTAATGGCACAGCACTTAAGAGAAGCAGTATAACCTGCCCCTTGAGTGAAGCAGGATGACCAGCAAATGCAAATCGTTTCTGTAAGGCTTTTGTTTTTAACCACTTCTGGTTAATATTTTTCCACTTTGTCCAGAATAAAATACAGTGAATTCCTTGATGCAAGTGCTGTGAAAGAATGCTTATTTCAGACATGCTGAGTGACAGGAGAAGATCACATAAATGCACACAGGTGTGGGATAATCTGAATGCCACTGTGTGGAGTCCAAAGCGTCAGAGCCTGGAATCAAGAGAATTGACCATTTTTGGGATCCACTTCCAGCACTACTACAGTTAATACAGCAGAATCTACTTTCATGCAATTCAGCACCTATTTATATATAATAGGGCTGCACAACATATTACTGGTTATTCATCACAATATGTTCCTTTGCTATACTAAGATCCCAGATATGCAATATACAAACAAACCCTCTAACCAGTCACAAGGTTTACTATGAACATCTTGACCAATCTTAGTTCCCAGATGAATGTTTCTGTATGTGTTTCAATGAATCAATTTTAATCAAAATAATACAGGCCAATCTAGGTAACAGAATGGCACCAAATCTCTATGAACATTGATAGTGTGGGTGTAGCAATTCATGTGTTGAATACCAATGGTTGTAGTCCATGTGCTGGCGGATGAGCGTGTGTGGCTGCACTGTGCCGTAGGCGTCCACTTCTGGCATGTTCATGTCATCTATGAAGTAGATGAGCCTCTTGCTCCCCGGGGGGCCGTAGTTCCTTCCTGCTTTCTTCTCTAAAGGCTTCTCCAAAACACCTAGCGCAACCACAGTTAAACAAGACAATTAATCAAGCTTTGCTGTTGCTCTAAAACCCACTACACGCATTTGTTCTTTGTCAGTAGATGTTTTGTGCTCCTGCATATGCAAACATAACCATGCAAACACGGTTAATGAACTGGCAGTCTGCTGTCTCATAAATATAAGATTGCCGTGCAAGGAGAGTACAAAATATTTATGAAACGATTACAGCAAAATAAATATATAAATAAATAAAGCAATAAAAGCATAGCATTTTTTCTGAATGAGACACTGTTCATGTATTATATGTATGCAGTCGCATGGCTATTGCTACAACCTTTCCTATTCTTCGCCTGGTTGCTATTTTTTGACGAGTAAAATGTGGTTTGTGATCTGTGGTGTGGATGAACGACGCAGAGCGCAGAGGAAGCGGCGGCGACACATGGCTGCACATGCCGCAGAGTGATGAATATCAAACTCAACAGATTGAAAAGGCAGTAGAGGACAACAGCACAAAAGAGCAGCTGACGCCCAGAGAAAACGCCACCCCATCCCGGAAAAATAAACAAATAAATGAACCTTTGTCAGTTTTCAGAAGGCATTAAATTGACCTTTTCCCGAATCATTTAATTTTAATAAAATAGATGGAAAAAAGTAATTTCTTATACAGGACTGTGCACGTATACGTACCCTGCAGCATGGCTGATGTGGTGTAGTAGTTGAAGGGGACATTTTTGATGCTGTATTTGTCAGGGTCCAGAGAGGCCAGTTTGCCCCCAACCAACACAGATTTGCCCGTGCCAGCGTTTCCCACCAGCATGATGGGCCGTCTCCTCTCCAGCAGACGCTCCATGAAGTAGCTCACCCGAATAGTCTCTGTGGTGTGAACCAGACACGCCTACACAGCAAAAAGCCATGACAGAATACATGATGTAATCAGGCATTTCAAAGATGTGGATAGTTAAACTGTATAAACTAGCCGCTGTCATACTGGTCAAAAAAGGCAGTAGGTGTATTATTCCGTAGAAGTTGCAGTTATTGCTGGTTATCAGAAAAATATCCTGTAATCCAGTCACATTGCAAGATTCACCTAGCTACAGTGCAGAATTCAACAACCCATTCAGAGCATAGCATTCAGAGCAACATGTCAGATTGCAAGATTCAACAAGCCAATCAGAGCCCAGATGCTGGATATTCCATCAAAAATGTGGATGTGCGTTTTTACAAACAGAAAAGCAGAGATGTTATTATAATCTGAATTTGATAACAGCTACTGTCTTTGTACGGTCTAAACTGTTTTTTTTAAATCAAGTTGAAAGTCTGGACTCAAACTGTTCAATACACAATGTAGCTTGCATATGAATGTAATTAATTACATAACCAGTATGTAATTATGTAAAATAGATTTAAACAATTATGTGAATAAGATATATAGCAAAACAACAATAATAACTCTCAGTTTCTGAGGGTGAAATAAATAGACCAACCTGGAGAGGTACGTCTGGATCCATTTCAAATTTGGGCACCATCTTAGACCATGGTTCAAACTTTTTAGTCTCTGGGTCGATGTAGTAGTCAAATACAGTGCCTTGAGAGGGGAACTTGATGGTTTTGAACTCCGTCACCCACCACTTACTGAACTCCACTCTGTAATCCACCAGCTGCAGAAAAAACAAATCTGAATGCCGTGTTTGGAGTTTTATGCTACTAAATGATATATGCATGATAAGCTTCAAAAAACACACAACGCAGTTTAACTGCCAGTGAAAGAACAAATTAGGGAAATTAAATACCATCTGTGGTACTGTCTTCAGTAGTGGTTAAATGTTCTGTGCTAGTGTTTAAATAGAATGCAAATACAGATGCTGGTACCTGATCTTGGAACAGGGCCCCTCCAAAGGCCCAGATGGCAGCAAAGACAAAATAGAGCTCATAGAGTTCTTTATGACAGTCTGGTGGCGTGTGCTCTGGGGTCAGCAGACACTCCAGGAGGTGGCACAGCATCTGGACCATACTCTGCTCTGGGATTGGGATGATCTTCTTGAATCTGCGGAAGAACACAGCCAGCTGTGTCAGTATGACTGCTGAGAATTTGCTGCCACAGCTGGATTTATCAACTAGAAACAGCAGGTTTCTGTCCTATAACTGCACAGTATGGATAGAACCGGGAAGCAAAGTGAAGCTTCATCTGGCTGTAAGAACTTCTGGCATTACCTTGATCTCAGAGTATCCAGACATGGTGGGAGGTACTTGTCAAACAAGATGGTCAGATTGGCTTTCTCTGACTGAACCTCTCTCCTGTCAATCCAGCTTGACACTGGTGGGTTCCAGCCTAAATCCGCTGGGTTGATGTATAAAATACCTGTTTATAGAAAACAACTGTAGGTTATATGTTCAAAAGGCACAAGCAAACTATACTCAAGTTTTCAGTTGCACAATCATTTAGTCATCAACACTACAAGGTCTGTGAATTTTTGGGGCTCCATTTACATATTCATTACACATAAAAAAAATAAATGTTCTATATATTACCAAAAAAGTTTCTATGACTAGTAACACTAGTAGAACATTTTTGGTGCTAAATAGAACCATTTTCAATGAGGTTTTTTAACCCTATCAACCCAGCTGATTTTCCTGCAATCCATTCTAAAACTTTGCCACTTAAATTCATTTAAACCTGTCATCAGAGGAGTTAGAGTGCGTGCAGGTTCAAACTCACCACAGTGAAATGCAGCAGCGTATAGAATCAGAGCTTTCTGTGCACTACTGTGTTCTTATCACTGAATAAAAGATCATAGGCTTATTTCATTGGCTGCACTGTGATTTCTTCTGAGGGTAGGCATGAGCTAATTCAGAGTACAGTTTAGATCAGTAAGTGCTGATGATGTTTTCTATCAGAATAACGATAAAACGTGACTGACGTGAGACGCGAAATATTCCTAATCTTCTGTATGTTAAAAGGGTAGTCTGTGACTTCATAGTGTTGTGACTTAATGAAAATGTAAACATTTTTTGCATTCTTTACATTTTAGGTTTTACCTAATAGCTAATTACAGCTTTCATTCACTTTAATAAACATTTTTGAAGATGAAGAAAGTTGTACACGACATTTGACATGTTCCTTCACTGATTGATTAATAATTGAGAACAATGCACAGCACTAAAAACAAACTAACAGTACAATTATTATCCAGAATGCCTGATAAAAATTGGTGACCAGTTATTCATAGCAATTTGTTAGCAAGAAATTACTGTAAATTATTAATTACAGTTCATAATTTTTATAACATTTTCAATTTTTTTCTTAGTTCTCTTTTTAATCCACACTTCTCATTACTGTTGTACTGAATATAATAAAACTTTGATATGTAAAGAGCCAAAGCTGTAAATTTGTATTTTTTTTTATTAAATCATCATTCTAAACAAGAAAATAAATGTATGGGAACATACAACCCCACTTGTAAAAAACTTGGGACATTTTGCAAAATGTAAATAAACACAGAATATAACAATGTTGAAATCATTTAAATCCTATTTTAAATTAAAAATAGCATAAAGACATCACATCAAACTGAGAAATTGTATTGTTTTTTTTTTTTTTGTTTTTTTTTTTAATGATATGCCCATTTTTAATTTGACCACTCTGTATAAAGGCTGCATGGCAAACGCCAGCATCTGCGGTAGTATGGGGTGCATTAGTGCACATGGCAGGGGTGACTTGCACATCTGTGAAGGCACCATTAATGCTGAATGATCTATGCACGTTTTGAAGCAACATAGGCTGCTATCCAGACAACATATTTTTCAGGGAAGGCCTTGATTATTTCAGCAACACAATGTCCAATAACATTCTGCATGTATTACAACAGCATGGCTCTGTAGTAAAAGAGTCTGGGTACTAAAGTGTTGTGCCTGCAGTCCAGACCTGTCACCACTGAAAACATTCAGTGCATTATGAACTTTAAAAAAAATCGACAAAGGAGACCCTGAACTAGTGAGCAGCAAAAATCCTGTAAGAAGCTGAAATGAGAAAACATTTCACTTTCAGAACTGCAGTAGTTTGTCTCATCAGTTCCCAAACACTTACAGAGCGTTGTTAAAAGAAAAAATGATGCAACACGGTGGTAATGTGGCAATTTTCAATGAAACATAGGGTTTAAATGATTTGCACATTTTTTATTGCTTTTATTTACATATTGCACAGTGTCTCAACTTTGTTTGGAAATGGGGTTGTACTTCAGTTGCTTTTATTTGTAAAAAAAAAATCATCTAAAACATTCAAATATAAATTAGAACAGACAGAACACTAGAGGCTAACATGTTGGGGGTTGCCGTAAGATGAGCCACCAAGAGGGTTCACCACCTAGAGGCCTTTTTTATTCTGATTAAAAAAAAAAACTACAATAAAACCTTAGTGATCTAAATTCAGTTCTGAACATGTGAACACTTTCATGCAGAAACTGTCATATAGCATTCAACAATAAAGGCAGCAAGGAGTTTCTTTTTTACAGTGACAGAAAACACAGTAGCACACATAAAGCTCCTATTCCACATACTGATTCCACATGTAACTGCCCACAAATATAATATGTGGACATGCACATATTCTAAATCCACCAGCAGCAGATTTTAATGAGTGTATCGGTGACGTTAGATAAGAAGGGAATGAGAGGTTTTTGTTGTACAAGTGAATGAGAAAGATTTTTTGTCTGACCGGCTCTGGAGACAGTAGCAGGAGTAGCAGTGCGGAGGTGGCTAATCTCAAACACCAGCCTCATCGTAGGGTTCAGAGGAATCCTCTCATTACTGGCCAGAGTCAGCACCTACAGTGTTCCACACCAACGCACAAACATGTACAATCAGTATACTGTCCAACAGAAAAAAAATAAAAACACACACCCAACACAGCATCTAGATGGTTTTAACTAGCTGGCTAATTACCGGTCATTTACATGACTGTGTAAGCTAATTTTGTTGGCAATATGATTCAAGCCCAGCAGTTTAAATGCAATTCACTGAACTGAAATGTGAAGACTAAGAGCTGTACCTTGTTATCGTCCATTACTGTGTTCAAAGACTCAATCCACATTGGATCAATATCGCCATCCAGCACAATCCACTTGGGCCCCGCATGGCTGATGTTGGCCAACTCACGCATGATATTAGAAAACAGGCCTGAAATGAAATCCTATTCTCAGTGTCATGCTGCAAAACAGTGGGCAACTGGAGAGCAGAACAAGCGTTTAAAATGGCCATATTTCACTTTTTTTCATTTTTTAATTTCATATGAAGTTAGCCCCACTGTACTGTCTCTTGTTCAAAGAGCGGTCCAGGGAGAAGTACAAAACAAATAAAGTTCTAAGAATTTCTTGGAATCTTCAGGGATGCTGGAAATACTGAACTTAAGCCATTCTTTTCAAAAGTCGGGGTCTTTTGGAAAGTTTCAGGGATATTTTCTTCAGCCAGAAATGACACAATGTTGAACTGTTTTCCATCTTCCACTTCAATAACTCTACCTAATAGTTCTAGCTCTACATAATAAGTAACATAAGTAGCTGTTGAGGACCCTGTGACCATCAGACAGCCCCCTAACAACTTCTGACTTAATAATTGTACCATTACATTGTCTAAGGTGCGCAAGTGAGGGCAAAAAGCAAATTGTGATCAAGTTTTAAAAAAGAATGCATACTAAAATGATAAATAATATAAAGATAAAGGTATGTTTTTATGTGTTATTAAGCTTATAGCCTGTAGTTGTCTTACAACATCCGTTAACAACTTTCTTTGATAATCAAAGCTTAGATACTCAGGCTGTAATTAATCTTCATGAATGTGCACATGAAAGCATGACATTTATTATATAAACATGAGGAGAAGATGCCAAATGTAGAAAAAGGAATCATGCTAAATATGTAAAGCTTTTACATTGGTAGAAAAGCAACACAGTTACTCCTGCCGTCAGGCTTAGATCAAACTAATCTTAAAATTAGCTGGGTAGGTAAGAAGCACTGCATCATGAGACAGACCCCTGGAATGCTCAGAAGGTGATCTATAATTTAAGCCAATGTGAGCAAAATCAGCAAAATACAAATTAGCTAGTCATACACTATATTTCGCTTGTCTGCCTTCATACACATATGAACTTGAGTGACATCCCATTCTTAATCCATAGGGTTTACAGCTATAACAGCTTCAACTCTTTGGGAAGGCCATCCCCAAACTGTTCCCACAAAGTTGGGAGCATGAAATTGTCCAAAATCTCTTGGTCTGCTGAAGCATTAAGAGTTCCTTTCACTGGATCTAAGGGGCTGAGCCCAACTTCTGAAAAACAACCCCACACCATAATCCCCCCTCCACCAAACTTTACACTTGGCACAATGCAGTCCGACAAGTACCGTTCTCCTGGCAACAGCCAAAACCAGACTCGTCCATCGGATTGCCAGATGGAGAAGTGTGATTCATCACTTCAGAGAACACGTCTCCACTGCTCTAGAGTCCAGTGGTAGCGCTTTACACCATTGCATTCAAAGCTTCGCATTGCGGGTGGTGATGTAAGGCTTAGATGCAGCTGCTCTGCCATGGAAACCCATTCCATGACGCTCTCTACGCTGTTCATGAGCTAATCTGAAGGCCACATGAAGTTTGGAGGTCTGTAGCAATTGACCGTGCAGAATGTTAGCGACCTCTGCGCACTATGCGCCTCAGCATCTGCTGACCCCGCTCTGTCATTTTATGTGACCTACCATTTTGTGGCTGAGATGCTATCATTCTCAATCGGTCCTGAGAGTGACCAATTCTTTCACAAATGTTTGTAGAAGCAGTCTGCATGCCTAGGTGCTTGGTTTTATACACCTGTGACCATGGAAGTGATTGGAACACCTGAATTCAATTATTTGGATGGGTGAGTGAATACTTTTGGAAATATAGTGTATATTGATATAGTTTAGAAAGCTTGTGGTAGTCATTACTATTAGTTAGCATCTAATTTTACAGTGCACCAGCTAGCAAGGTGGGAGGGATCCAGCTTAGGATCCTCAAAAGTCTAGAGACAGTCCAGGCAGCAACAACACCACTTAGCACCTTAGTGTGAAGGGGCAGCTAAACTGCTGTATACTAAAGGGGCGTGTAATGTCATACGTAAATGTGTTCATGGCTGTGACATCATAGACTTTATTTTTCAGCTTAGTTTCCAAATCTGGATGAAAACAGTTGTGAATTGAACAATGTTTACAAACTACATCAAACTGTTTAAAAAACAAAACACACAATATGATTTCAGGTTCAAACAGGCAGAGAAATACAGAGCCAAGCCCTCACCATCTTTCCACTCTCGTGTGGCTGGGTTAATGATGCCGAACAGCTCATCGTTGGTGACGGCTTTGGGGTTGAGGTCTGCCCACACGGGCCTGCGCTTCATGTTCTGATAGGTCTTGTTGAGGGACTTCAGCACCTGAGACTTTCCTGTGCCGGCATTGCCCACCACAAACACAGAGTGGCGCACAGCCAAAAGCTCCTCCAGCTGCACCACCTGAGGAGTGAGAAATTAGGTAATGCAGCATTGCCACGGACAGCTTCACTGAGCTTTGTTCCTAAGCTTACAAATCCTTCACAACCTGGCAACCACTGATTTCATATTTTGAGGGTTTGAAGACTAAAACATCAAAGCCACAAAAGGTGTATTTTTCATTTTCACTTTCTGTGTTTAAATGTATTTTAATTAAACAAATAATCTTGGCTCCAAACTCTGATTGTCTGAGGTACAATCAAAATCATTTGTAAATACTCGATATATCCCACGCCCACATCCACTGGATTCTATATTAATGTAACAAGTTATTACATTACATTACATTACATTAACATTTAGCAGACGCTTTTATCCAAAGCGACTTACAAATAATTATTAAACCCACTTGTTTTGTTCATGGAATAATGGAAGAAGAAATAGGTATGAGAATGTCTATGCACATGACAATTTAATTCTGGTTCATGCTGCTAAGATGTAATTATAAAATAATTTTCAATGCGTCTTGATTCATCTTGATTTTTGATTTCTATAGCCTATGCATACATTTTTATATCACAATTAAGGCTACAGGCATACATGCTTGTGAACTGATTATGAAAATCTTTACTGAAAATCACAGTAAATATCATAATACTGAGTAAGAGTTTTTAAAACTACTGAAGCTGTTTTACAGTTGTGACTGTAAACATCTGCATTTGTAGCTGTTTCTTTTTTTATACAGACAAATTTGCATATGATTTGCATGTTAATAGCGCCCCCACTAGAGAAACCTTAGACTGCCACATGTGCTCATATAATATGGCCCTGCCCAGATGTTTTACGTGTTATAAAAAAATGGGGTTTTCATTCCTTCTGGAATATTCTTGTGGGAAACCCTGAAGTGTTCCATATATTCAAGGCCTATACACACTGAGCATGATTTATATGTGCAATTTATTCAGACAGCAGTAAATGAATTCAAGCAAGTGTACAAATGACGATATCCTGCACACCAAACATGATTTTTTAGACAGCAAAAATATGACTGTATTTTATTCAGATGTTTGATTATTGTGTACTTTTGCCAGTGGCATGAATTCTTTGACCAATCACAGCCATCTGGGACTGGCAACCAAGATGACAGATATCTTTCAGCAAATATAACTTCAGAAGGAATCCGAATCTTCAAAAAAACAGCTAAAACAGGACTTAAACTGGACTATAAACACTGAACTATATGTGGAAGCACTCAAGATTTCAGCTTCTGAATGAAGTAATGAGGCTCTTTATTCTCATTTCACATTTCAAAGTAGAAAGTAGCTTAGCATCACCGTTTCACTGATCTGTGAGGGGCAAAGCACAATCGCACTTGAATTAAATCTGAATATTACTAGATGATCCTGTTTAGCTGGTTAGTATATCCTATGCTGTTGTTAACAGAAGCCATGTTCCTAAGTAGGGTATACTTATCATGGTTTCAGGCCTTACATGAAATTTGTGAACTTCCCCTCCAAGCTTCTGTATGTTCTTTACTCTTACAACTACACATACTTAAAACAGATCTGCTTCATAGTACTAACTGAATGTTTCTTAAGATTGATAACTGAATAACAGGCCCAGGTTTCAGGGGGTAGTTTAGCAGAGCAGTATGTGAGCTCTGACAGTCAGCGTGGTGTGGAGTGAGATGAGCAGGTAGTAGCTCAGCACTAGTGTCTGTGCTGACAAGCAGGCTGCTCAGTCAGAAGCTGCCTGCCCAACACTACATGATGAGGACGTTTCTGGAACACGATGAGAACGAAAACATTAAACGAGAGAATCCCCCCTCCAGGAGAACGAGATCGAGAGAGAGGGAAAGAGTCGAAAGACAAAGACAGAGTGACACAGTGAGAAATAGATAGTGAAAGGCAGATAGGGGCTATAGAGAGAGAGAGAGAGAGAGAGAGAGAGAGAGAGAGAGAGATGGAAAAACAGATAAGAGAGGCAGAGAGACTGACAGAGAGCAATAAATAAATAGACAGCAAAAGAGAAGGAAAGAGAGAATAGAGAGAGGGAGAGAGACAAAAAGAGTGACAGGGAGAGCAAGAAACAGAGGTACACAGACATATAAAGAAGAGAATGACAGAAAGAAAAACAGAGAGAGAAAGACAGAGAAAGGAAAGAGAGAACCTGAGAGAGACAATGACAGAAAGAAATAAATGGATAGTGAAAGAGAGGTAGAGACTAAAGAGAGAGATATAGAGAGAGGAGAAAAGAGAAGCAGAGAGAAAATTAAAAAAAAGAAATTGATAGAGGGAGTAAAAAAAGAGAGCCAGAGAGACAAAACAGTGAGAAAGCATGAAGAGAGGGGATAGAAGGAGAGAGAGAAAGAGACTATCAATGAACTTGACACAGGTATTCCAAAACAACTAGCCTGAATAAAAAAAAACAAAAAGAAAGAAAGAAATACAGAGAGAGAGACAAAAACTAGAGACAGACAGATTGAGAGAGAAGAGAGAGAGAAGAGAGAGAGAGGGAGAGAGAGGGAGAGAGAGAGAGGAAATGGAAAAAATTAGAGCCAGAGCAATGGAGAATGACAAATAAATAGACAGCAAAAGAGAGAGAGACCACAAAGACAGAAAGACAGAAAAAGAGCAAATAGAATTGAATGGGGGAAAAGAGAAGCAAAGAGGAAGAGGGAAAAAGTCACAGAGAGGGCAAGAAATAGGTATAGAGAAAGACAAAGAAGAACAGTGAGGGAGAAAGAGGGAGAGAGAAAGAGGGAGAGGGAGAGAGGGAGAGAGAGAGAGAGAGAGAGAGAGTTAATGTACTTGATACAGTTATGCCAAATCTTGAAAGAAGAGAGAGAGAGAATGACAGAAAGAGAGAAAAAGAAAAATAGAGCAAGAGAGAGTGAGAGAGAGCCAGAGATGGAAAGAAAAAGACGGCACGTTCAATCAATGGGATTGACGCCTCTCCCTGTCGGGCTAGTTTGCTCTCTCAGAGGGCTGTGATTGCAGCTGTGATGTGATGTGTGATGGGTGTCAGGGACGGAGGCTCCAAAGGTAGCCGACCATTTAACCCCTGAGCTTCCCCCATTCATCCCCCCACTGACTCACTCTTCAGGCCAATCAGAGGCTGATCCCGGCCTTAGGGTTCAGTCTGTCAGACAGGACGGATGCCATTGACCTGGTGGGCTGGAGTCAGATGCCCGTGCGCCTGCACTCGCGCTGTGGCAGGGGTTAAACACCTCAGCAAGCGCTCGACCCCCGCTGATGGAGTGCTGTTATGCTGTTTGGGTGGCTCTTTGACCTGTGTGAGATTGCACTTATTTCCCCTGGCTCTGTAGAAAGAGCGGGCCAAGCCGATATCCGCGGCTGGCCCTAATGCTGGAAATTAGAGCTCAGCCTGGGGCACCTGAGGCACTATTACACTGTAATTCCTGCTTCTCCTTATATTTGGCCAATATATCCACTTCCAGACTCCTATGACACTAATGTCTATTTGCCTCAAACACAACAGCAGCTTTATGGCTCTAAAAGGAAGACAATGTTCCAGAAGAGGCACGGAAGAGACAGTGAAAGAAAAAAAGAAAGAAGTGTGATTGTAACATCAATCAAAGCCACTGGCTATCTTTCTTCTGGTGACATTGTGACATTTTGAGCCCTTCTGAACCGCCCACCAGGGAGAGCTGCTCTGTAGCACCTGTCAATCGTGTGGGCTGGTGTGAAATGAAGCAGACAGGACTTACAAGAGGCTGGGTTACATTCAGATACGTATTACACTGCACAACCAAGGTACTGCTCATTAGGAGCTCTCTGCATTTGCAAAATTTACATGCACTCATTGGCCACAGTTAAGACTAACCAGGTCATACAGTGTCCAAAAATTTGAAGGTAATGAAGGTAAAACCCAGTCACTGGTGCTCGGCGAGTCCAAGCACTGTCTAATTTCTTAGTGTGCCACTGAATTGCCAAGATTACTGAGAACCTGTTAAAATTGCAATCTATAATCTAATTCAAAGATGAGATGGTAAGTAATTATGAGGTATTAACTCATAATTAGGAGATAGTACATCATAGTAAGTTATTATTATGAGATACTACGTCAAACCTTTATCCATATTATGAGATCTCAAAAACATAGTAATTAGTACTTAAAAGTAGTGATTATGAAAATGTGTCGCTGTGTCAGTAAAATATCTTTGAGACTGGACGCTGAATCTCCAAAGTGTGCAGCTAAGCACTAAAGCCCTGGTTCTCAACGACTAAGAACTGCCGTGTAGACTACACGTCACATAGCAACGAAGTCGTAGCTACGAAAAGGCAAAGAGATTAAGACGAACATTTAGAGATGAACGGACTTAATCGCATATATAAGCACCACAGTTGGTTTTCTGGTACATTAAATCTGCAACGAGAGACTGTCTCTCTCCAGTGTCACGGTTGGCCCCTCCCAGTCCTGTCCATGTGCTCCTTTGTTTTGGTTTCAGTCCTGCCCCCTGTTTGGTTACTCCGCCCCTGATTGTGTTCACCTGTCCCTCATTGTTCCGTGTATTTAAGCCCTGTGTTTGCCCCTTGTGTTTGCCCGTCTTTGTATCTTTGTATCTGGTCTTTGTATGATTGTATTGGTCTTTGTTTGATGTGTTGATTCTGGTTTTTGTCATGTCTTACCCTCATTCTATCCGTATCGGCTACATGAACCTGGACTGTTATGACCACAACCCTGGATTTGCCTATAATAAATCTCGCTTATCTCAGCGTGTGCGTCCGCCTCCTCGCTCCCCCTTACATCCAGCTGTTACTTTCGGCGCCTCGTGCAGAATTTAAGATGGAACGGGAAAATTTCAACAAGAAGCAACTGCAGCCTCATAAAACCGTCGAACATTGAGAGACATTTTACAAAAAACTGTTCTAGTTTCGAGGAAACATTTCCTGGTGGAGATGGGAGGAAAGCGGCTATAGCTGAAGCTTAAAGCAGAGCAAAGTAAATCTGCGATGGACCCTCACCCTAGAGCAGATACTATTTGGGTCGTGGATCATTCTCACCACTGCAGCAACACTGACAGGACGGTGGTGTGTTAGTGTGTGCTTCATTGGGACGAGTGGATCAGACATAGCAGTGCTGTTTCTATGTCTAACATTTTTTTCCAAATTTTAAACTCTGTTTAGAAGAAAAATGTCATATTTAAGTTATAGGAGGTGCTCTTATTTTCACTTAGAAAATCAACAAAACATGTAATTAGCCTGGGGTGTTCAAACTTTGGCACCAAAACAGCTGGAGCAGGGATGGACTTGGATAATAATAATGATAATAATAATATGTTCAATTTATATGGTGCCTTTCATAAACCCAAGGACACTTAGGAGGATTCTTGGTGGGCCGCTATGTGTGTGGGCTGTTGAGAGAGTGAGAAAAAGAAGTATGTGTGGTCTTTTCTGATGTAGGCCTATATAACACATCTAGACACATTAGCAGCTAGGGGTGGGAATCTTTAGGCACCTCACGATTCGATTCGATTCCGATTCAGAGGGCTGTGATGTGATTATAAAACGATTATCGATGCATCTTTTTTTTATATACAGGATTTCTATTTTCTATTTGTAGTAATCCATAATAAATTTACTTATCTTTTATTAATAAATCAAATGTAAGTGATATAGCAAGTGAACAGGAAGTCTCTCATTCACTGCTATTGCTTGGAGCACATGAGACGCTGCTGCCGCTCATCTGCGATAAAATGCGCAGTTACGGTGAAATAAGACCCAGTGCTGGTGGATGGACACGCAGCATGTTACAGCCGTCCTTCCTGTTTTCTTTAGTGATTTTATAGCTTAGGTTTTGGTCTCGTTGTAGAGAGACAGGGGTCAGTAAAATACCTTCAAAATGAGATGTGTGCAACAAAGTGCGAAAGCCCGGTTTCACAACAACTGAGACTCAGACTGCAGGTCACTTAGCAGCGATATGTTATTCGCCTTCATAAACGGCGCAGTTGGTTTCTTTCAAATGTCCCCATTCTACCTTAAATGGTGCCGCATTTACATTCGGCGCCTCAGTCAGAATTTAAGGGGGAATGTGAAAATTCGAACAAGAAGCTGGCATTATCACACACTGAGACATACTGAACATAAATGTTGTGGCTGCCCAGGTGGTTTGATTTTCGTTAAAAGGACAAAATGGCTCTTCTTAACGTTTGGGTTGTGACTCACGTTACATTCTAAATCAAATATTTAGTAAATAGATTTTTGACATTTGTGAATCGATTCCAAATCATTCACATCTGCATCACAGTGCATCTAAGAATCAATTTTTCCCCGTACCCCTATTAGAGGCCCACTCTATTCTCAGAGTGTGGTCATTTCGGAGGGGGAGTCAGTTTAGTTGTACTAGGCTGGTCTAGACAAATGTCCAAGGCTGAAGTTACAGTGGGTTGCAAAAGTATTCAGCCCCCTTGAACTTTTCAACCTTTTGCCACATTTCAGGCTTCAAACATAAAGATATGAAATTGACATTTTTTGTGAAGAGTCAACAACAAGTGGGACACAATCGTGAAGTGGAACGAAATTTGTTGGATATTTTAAACTTTTTTTAGAAATAAAAAACTGAAAAGTGGGGCGTGCAATATTATTCAGCCCCCTTGCTTTAATACTTTGTAGCGCCACCTTTTGCTGTGATTACAGCTGCAAGTGGCTTGGGGTACGTCTCTGTCAGTCTTGCACATCGAGAGACTGAAATTTTTGCCCATTCTTCCTTGCAAAACAGCTCGAGTTCAGTGAAGTTGGATGGAGAGCGTTTGTGAACAGCAGTTTTCAGCTCTTTCCACAGATTCTCGATTGGATTCAGGTCTGGACTTTGACTTGGCCATTCTAACACCTGGATACGTTTATTTGTGAACCATTCCATTGTAGATGTTGCTTTATGTTTTGGATCATTGTCTTGTTGGAAGATAAATCTCCGTCCCAGTCTCAGGTCTTTTGCAGACTCCAACAGGTTTTCTTCCAGAATGGTCCTGTATTTGGCTCCATCCATCTTCCCATCAATATTAACCATCTTCCCTGTCCCTGCTGAAGAAAAGCAGGCCCAAACCATGATGCTGCCACCACCATGTTTGACAGTGGGGATGGTGTGTTCAGGGTGATGAGCTGTATTGCTTTTACGCCAAACATAAGTTCGATTTTGGTTTCATCTGACCAGAGCACCTTCTTCCACATGTTTGGTGTGTCTCCCAGGTGGCTTGTGGCAAACATTAAATGAGACTTTTTATGGATATCTTTGAGAAATGGCTTTTTCTTGCCACTCTTCCATAAAGCCCAGATTTGTGCAGTGTACCACTGATCGTTGTCCTATGGACAAAGTCTCCCACCTCAGCTGTAGATCTCTGCAGTTCATCCAGAGTGATCATGGGCCTCTTGGCTGCATCTATGATCAGTCTTCTCCTTGTTTGAGCTGAAAGTTTAGAGGGACGGCCGGGTCTTGGTAGATTTGCAGTGGTCTGATGCTCCTTCCATTTCAATATGATCGCTTGCACAGTGCTCCTTGAGATGTTTAAAGCTTGGGAAATCTTTTTCTATCCAAATCCGGCTTTAAACCTCTCCACAACAGTATCTCGGACCTGCCTGGTGTGTTCCTTGGTCTTCATGATGCTCTCTGCGCTTTAAACAGAACTCTGAGACTATCACAGAGCAGGTGCATTTATACGGAGACTTGATTACACACAGATGGATTCTATTTATCATCATCAGTCATTTAGGTCAACATTGGATCATTCAGAGATCCTCACTGAACTTCTGGAGTGAGTTTGCTGCACTGAAAGTAAAGGGGCCGAATAATATTGCACGCCCCACTTATCAGTTTTTTATTTCTAAAAAAAGTTTAAAATATCCAATAAATTTCGTTCCACTTCACAATTGTGTCCCACTTGTTGTTGATTCTTCACAAAAAATTACAATTTCATATCTTTATGTTTGAAGCCTGAAATGTGGCAAAAGGTTGAAAAGTTCAAGGGGGCTGAATACTTTTGCAACCCACTGTAGCTTCTAGTCCAGCCTTGAGTTGGAGTAAATGTGATGTTGGAAGCACTGGCTGCTTCTTTTTCAGACTTTGTCAGGCAAGATATCTTTGATTATACCTTGAGCTTTAAAAGTAAGTGAAGAAATTTGGGGGTGGGTTTCAGAGAGAAAGCCTGTAGGTGCAGCCTTGTTAATATCAGATTTTGCTGTCATCCACCACCAAAATTTTAACAAGTCTCTGTGTATCATCAGTACGTGATCACCTATGACTACAGATGGGTTTGAGAAAGCAGAATGTGAGAACACAATGTGTATTAGTCTGTCCCAAAAAAAAAATCATCTTACAGCAGGGATGCAGGAAGTAGGGGTGCTGAGGTTGCTGTAGCATCCCGAGATTTCAGCATCGAAACTGATGATGATGATAATAATAATGATGATCGAGAGATCTGAAGATCCATGTGTGCTTGATATAGAGTGGAATTTATGCGTTTCTTATTTACTGATATATTTTCAAAATCAACAGCAGCCATGCATTAAGTTAATGATGTATTTTCATTAAAGTGAGCTAAATCTCTGTTAAACATCAACAATCTGACTGCCACTTAATTCATCCTGAATGAGAGGGCAGGTAGAAAATGTAGAGGATCAATGGTTTGATGTTTATTATTTATTATCTGCATATTTTGTAGCCTTTCACCACATTAAAGCATGTTAGAATACATTCTGTTTGATGTGAATTATCAAATAAAAAAAATCAAATGCAAATGCAAATCATTTCAATTTGCTTAGAATTTCAGCACCCCCAACTTAAAACACCTTCCTGCATCCCTGTCTTTCAGTCTTACTTTCATCTGATCTTATAGAGCAGGCCAGAACATAACAAAGCTCAGTAAAAGTGGCATGTAGTACAGCGCTCCGCACCATCTTCCAGCAGTCATGCTGAAGCCTTATTGAATATGCTGTTTGTTCCAGAGCAGCTCAACAGCCAAAGGGTGACATGCAATTCGCAGCAGCACTTACCTTCAGTACAAAGTTGTCTTCAGCCTGTAGCTTCAGGTCCAGCACAGACTGTTTGACAAACTTTTCAAAGTCCAGGTCTCTCTTACGGGGGACGTCCAGAGCTGGGAAAAGGTCTCCGATCAGGCCCATGAAGACAGGCATGTCGTCCGTCACGATCTTTGGCACGTTAAAATCTCGCAGCGCCCTCATCAGCACCTGATCCTCTGGCCGCTCTGGGTCGCCCCGCTTCAGAGAGCCGGCCACCACCAGCACAGACTTAATAGCCCGCAGACCCCAGTCATAGTGGTCCTGAGACATAAAAGCATGTCAGAAAAGAAAAAAAATTATGTAACGAAACTCAGTTTAACCAGCAATAAAAATCACAATGGAATTTGATATTATTTGTTTATTGATACCATGTTTATGTTTGTAATAGGTATTTTAATATGATTTAAATTTGATGAAAAGTATTGTAAAAATCCTCTTCTACATTTTGGCCACATTTTTGTCATTTCTTGACACTGAAACAAATGAAGAAAGTCAGTGCAAACTCAAGCCTGTCAATAAAGAAGGCAAACCAAATGTGGCTGAAATGTATTGTGTAACTACACAGTAATAAATGATGCATTTACTTGTTTAAATAGTATAGCATCTATATATTAAGACTTCTGAAGACTTCTAAGGGTTATTTCTAGGTTACAGAAGTATGTAATAAAAGTCTAGACCTGCTGGCGGGTCCTGGCAATTTAAGAGGGTCATAAAACAGTTTAATAATTACTCTGAAGAGATCATAAAATAACATTTTCTCTGAAAAGCTCCTTGGAGCCCAAGCCCGATAAGCATAATACTCTAAATCTTACATAATACAGATTTACAACTATTTATTGTACAATATGCAAGCTGAGACCTTTTAGCTTGGAAAATATTTGGGTGTTTTATAATAACGCAGTCAAAAGCAGTAGGCTATAACTGCCATAACATCCAAATGTTCTTGCAGCAACTGTCAAAATATGGCCTTTATAGAAAATTGAAAGATGTAGAAAGGGCCATTAGATGAAACACTGCACTCTAAAGGGTAGTATTTCAACAATTGGAATTGCTTGGAAGGCGCTTTCCCTATTAAAAATGTGGGATGATTCAGATGGTTGCAATGTTTGTCCACGATTGCCTTATTGTATCAGTTTGTGATAGCAGGTTGTAAACATTGTGTATGGCTGAATGAGCTTCACCTGTTTGGATAGAAGCTCCTTGCAGAGCTGGTAGAGAGTGATGAATTTCCTGGCCAGCAGTCTGGCATTGATAAAGCCCTCTGCTACCAGCATGATCTCACAGATCAGCTCAAAGTCTGGCACTACCATGGCACAGGGCCTGCAGAGGAGTGAAGGGAGAAAAGCTGCTTGAGAAGATGGCTGTGTAAAAGAAAATGCAGTTACAGTGGTGGTTCCTGGGTATAGGAGTACCTCTGGCCTTTAGTGCAGTCACCATCGATTATATTAGTAATTGAGGAACCTACTGATTAATTTGACCATTAATGGACAAATTATATGATAAGAAAGCTATACGGTTCAGTTAACCAAATTAGTTCAAACTGCTGTCCCACAAAAAAAAATTAACGAAACAAAGTATTTAAATCTTTGATATTTATAAGGATTATGTTATGATCTGTGCCTCTAACCCAAGGCATTAACTGAGACAGCAATAAGCTAAATATCTATAAAAAAATAATCATTTAAATGTGGCTTTCTATTGATAGCTTTAGATTTAATTAGATTAATTATTTTGTTTAATTTTTACATACACACACACACAGTATATATATATATATATAGCTGCTGTCAGAAAAAAACACATTTTGACATAATTGGAAACCAAAATAAAACCAAAAGTTTTTGACATAATTGGAAAAAAAAACCTGTTGGCCTTTACAATGTATAGACATTTCATGATGAATGGACCAAAAGAAACTGCCCAAAATTATTTGGAAAAATGTCTGGATCCATTGACTTACATTAATAGTGAGGTGTGTTTTTTCCTTCTACTGTAAAGTTACTATTTTGGAGATACGAAGTTTTGCTCTGAAAGCAGCGATACACACACACACACACACACACACACACACACACACACATATATATATATATATATACACACACTCACACATGGTGGGCAGTTAGTGTATTAAATGTATCCCAAAGTCTGACAGTCAGTGTGTAACCTTAAGAACATATTTTTGCAATTAAGTAAACTTTTTGCTAATAGCATTATATTATATATTATAACGATTTTATGTGTGCAAAACTGTTCTAAGCTGTGTTTGCTAGTCATGTTCTGGCTAGAGTTTTTGAGTTCTGCCCAAAATTCAATAACATTGTCACTAATGAAAACATGAAAACATTTGAAAAGTTTTGGCAGTGTCATTACTGCATTGTTAGTGATAAAAAGAAATTTTGAATAATTTGTTTTAATAGAATAACCATAATCAAGGTACTGGTTCACTTATAGCAAAAGAATTTTAGTTTCAGTTAAAGTCAGTTAAAAGGTCAGAAATTTTCAACTCTGAACCACATCAGTAGAATGATCCACCTAAATTGGCATGTTACCTCCCTTTCAAAAGACCAGTAAGAGAATTCATCCCTATACACCTGTTTTGCACAAATTCAGAGACTTTCCTAATGCCCTGTTTAACTCATTGAAATCTTACAGCATGAACTAAAATGTAAATGGATCAAAATATGGAAGAGGAGCTTTGTGGGTCTTCCATCACTGTATAAAAGCAGTGAGATGCTGTTTGTAATGGTTAAATGCACTGTGAAAGTTTCTGAGCGAGTGTTCAGGAAAGCATTTGAGATTCATAAGGCCCTATGATTCTGAGAGGACTCGGACGAGTTCTGGGTGGCTACTGTCTTAAGCTAGAAGGAACCCCCAAAGAACTTGTCAAATTAAGAACTTTTCTGGAGTTTTGGATTGTTTACAAATGTAGGAGTAGTCGTTCTGGCAGTATGTGAAGAGTTGGACAGTGGTCCAGATGTCCCTAGGCTGCAGAAAACACTGATTCTGTCATGAGAGCTGAAACAACTTAGGTAGACAACTTGATAAAAGAGTACAAGCCAGTGTGGAAAGGGGTTCAGAACAAAAGGTGGGTCAGATGGTAGAGTATTTGGCTGTCTATTCAGGAGAAGGAGCAGACAGACAGTGGTGGTGAGTTCGGGAGTGACAGAGTCGAGTTCTATGGCAAGAAGAGGGAGAGCTGAGTGGCATGTAACGTGGGCAGTGATGGTGTCTCACAGCTGCTGTGAGATCTCTGTCATGAGAAATGGAAGGTAGAGATGGTGCTCCTCCCAAACTTGAGCTATTGTTTACCTCCGAAATAGCTAATTTCATTGACTTTAAAGGGTCAAATTGTGCGTGATCATCAAGCGTATCTTTAATCTTTAATTACAAATGATTACTAATTACTAATTTTTCCAAATAATCACTGCTGATTCACTCAGAAGGCACAAGTTAATCAGTGATATTTGGATGGTGATGAAAACAAATAAATCAAAATATAAAGCCTCACGTCTTATCCAAAGCCTAATAACTAAAGCGAAGCTCTCCTATTTTGGACATATTATAAAAAGAACGAGTTCATAGGAAAAGACCATTATGCTTGGCACAGTTGAAGGTAAAAAAAGAAGATGACAGCCATTAACAGATTTAATCAGAGGAATCATGAACAAGCCATTCAGAGGCCCTAAAGAGAAGACAGGACATTATTTGAAAAACTCTATCCATACATTTGCTAGAAGCCAGAACCAGCTTGACAGCACCTAGTAATAATCGGTGGAGATAATAATAAACTGGAATGTTATGGAACCAAACCAGCCATTAGGGGTGCACTTTGTGTACTTCTGGTGCTGGTCCCAAGCCCGCATAAATGGAAATGATAAATAAGGAAGGGCATCCGGCATAAAACTTGTGCCAAAACTATCACGCGGATCACGAATATGATTGCCATACCAGATCGGTTGAGGCCCGGGTTAACAACGACCGCCTCTGGTGCTGTTGACCAGCAGGGTGCCGGTGGAAATTGGACTACTGTAGGTCGAAGACCATCAAAGAAGAGAGGAGGAAGGCGGGTTAGAAGGCAGCGAGAGAGAAGGAAAGGCAGGAGTGTGGAGGTTAGAGTAAGGACTCTGAACATAGGGACAATGACTGGTAAAGGCAAAGAGCTTGCAGACATGATGGAGAGAAGGAATGTAGATATTCTGTGTGTTCAGGAGACCAGATGGAAAGGAAGCAAGGCCAGGAACATTGGAGGTGGATTCAAACTGTTCTATCATGGTGCAGAGAGGAAGAGAAATGGAGTAGGGATAATCCTAAAGGAACAGCTTGGGAAAAGTGTTCTGGATGTAAAGAGAGTGTCAGACAGGATCATGAGCCTGAAGTTGGAGGTTGATGGTGTGATTTTGAATGTGGTCAGTTCATATGCACCACAGGTTGGTTGTCAGTTAGAGGAGAAAGAGGAATTTTGGAGTAAGATGGATGAAGTGGTAGATGGTGTCCCTAGAGAGGAAGGATTGGTGATTGGTGCAGACTTCAATGGACATGTTGGTGAAGGAAACAGAGGGGATGAAGAGGTGCTGGGTAGGTATGGTGTGAAAGACAGAAATGCGGAAGGTCAGATGGTTGTAGATTTTGCAAAGAGAATGGAAATGGCTGTGGTGAACACGTATTTTCAGAAGAGGGAAGAACACAGGGTGACATACAAGAGTGGATGGAGTTGCACACAGGTGGATTATATCCTTAGCAGGAGATGCCACCTAAAGGAGATTGGAGATTGTAAAGTGGTACCAGGAGAAAGTGTAGCAAGGCAGCATAGGGTGGTTGTCTGTAGAATGAGATTAGAAACAAAGAAGAGGAAGAGAGTGAAGACAGAGACAAAGATTAGATGGTGGAAGCTGAAGGAGGAGGATGGTTGCAGGCAGTTCAGGGAAAAATTGCAACAGGCCCTTGGGGGCAGTGAGGAGCTACTGAGGACTGGGAAACTACAGCTAAGGTGGTGAGAGAAACTGGCAAAAATGTGTTGGGTGTTTCGTCTGGTCAGTGGAAAGAAGACAAGCAAAGTTGGTGGTGGAATGAGGAAGTCCAGGAGAGTATTCAGAAGAAGAAGGCAGCTAAGAAAAAGTGGGATAACCAGAGAGATGAAGGAAGTAGGCAGGAGTACTGTGAGGCTGTTTTGCATAGCGAAAAGAATGGTGGCAAAGGCAAAAGCTCAGGCCTATGATGAGCTGTATGAGAGGCTGGACAGTAAAGAAGGAGTAAAGGACTTGTATCGTTTGGCTAAACAGAGAGATAGAGCTGGAAAGGATGTACAGCAGGTTAGGCTGATAAAGGATAGAGAGGGAAATGTACTAGTGAGTGAACAGAGAGTGTTGAGTAGATGGAAGGAGTACTTTGAAGAACTAATGAATGAGGAAAACGAGAGAGAGAGGAGGACAACGGGGGGAGAGATAGTGGATCAGGAAGTGCAGAGAATTAGTAAGGCGGAAGTGAGGGCAGCTTTAAAAAGGATGAAGAATGGAAAGGCAGTTGGTCCAGATGACATACCTGTGGAGGTATGGAGATGTTTAGGAGAAAGGTGCAGTGGACTTTTTAACCAGGTTGTTTAACAAAATCCTGGAGAGTGAGAGGACGCCTGATGAGTGGAGAAGCAGTGTACTGGTCCCCATTTTTAAGAACAAGGGTGAGGTGCAGAGCTGCAGTAACTACAGAGGTATAAAGTTGATTAGCCACACCATGAAGGTATGGGAAAGAGTTGTTGAAGCAAGGCTAAGGCGAGAGGTTCAGATCAGTGAGCAGCAGTTTGGTTTCATGCCCAGAAAGAGTACCACAGATGCAATTTTTGCGTTGAGAGTGTTGGTAGAGAAGTACAGAGAAGGTCAGAAGGAGCTACATTGTGTCTTTGTGGATCTAGAGAAGGCATATGATAGGGTGCCAAGAGAGGAACTGTGGTACTGTATGAGGAAGTCAGGTGTAGCTGAAAAGTATATTAGGGTGGTGCAGGACGTATGAGGATAGTGAGAAAGTGGTGAGGTGTGCAGTTGGAGTGAAAAATGGTTTCAAGGTGAAGGTAGGGTTACATCAGGGATCAGCTTTGAGCCCCTTCTTGTTTGCAATGGTGATGGACAGGTTGACAGATGAGGTCAGGCAGGAGGCTCCATGGACCATGATGTTTGCAGATGACATTGTAATCTGTGGTGAGAGTAGAGAGCAGGTGGAAGAGAATCTGGAGAGGTGGAGGTTTGCACTGGAGCGGAGAGGAATGAAGGTCAGTAGAGACAAGACAGAATACATGTGTGTGAATGAGAGGGAGGCAGGTGGAAAGGTGAAGATGCAAGGAGTACAGGTCGTAAAGGTGGATGACTTCAAATATCTTGGGTCAACCATCCAGAGCAATGGACAGTGCAAAAAGAGGTGAGGAAGAGGGTGCAGGCAGGATGGAGTGGGCGGAGACGGGTGTCAGGGTTGATGTGTGACAGAAGGATAGCAGCAAGAGTGAAAGGGAAGGTTTACAAGACAGTAGTGTGTCCTGCTATGATGTACGGTTTGGAGACTGTGGCTCTGTCTAAAAGACAGGAGGCTGAGCTGGAGTTGGCGGAGATGAAGATTTTCGTTGGGAGTGACAAGGATGGACAAGATTAGAAATGAGCAGATCAGAGGGACAGTGGAGCAGTTTGGAGATGAAAGCCAGAGAGGCCAGGAATAGTGGATATATTGGTCAAAGAACATTGGAGAAGGAGGTGCCGGGTAGAAGGAGAAGAGGTAGACCTCAGAGAAGGTTTATGGATGTAGTGAAGGTGGACATGGAGATGGTGTAAAAGTAGAGGAGGCAGTGGATAGGGCAAGATGGAGGCAGATGATCCGCTGTGGCGACCCCTAAAGGGAGCAGCCGAAAGAAGAAGAAGAAGAATGTTATGGAACCGTTTCAGAAAAAAAAAGTCAATGAAACTTTAGAAAAATCTCTTTTAGACTGGTCTAAAGCATGTGCATGAAATGAAGTGCTTGTTGAACGCGCCTCAAGTTCAGACACCAGCCCATTCAGCCAAAGGAAAGCTATGAAGTTGCAGCAGTGTCCACCCACCTAATCTCCATGGTAATGACCACATTATGACATTCATTTGAATTTCTAGTCTACTCAGTGTAATTGACTTTTTTCTTTTGTGATTCCCTCAGGGAGCTCGGTTTAAGGTGTTCCTGACAAATCAGCATAATAGCCAATGCAACTTGAGTGGAAGGTAAAGACAGCTATTCATTATGAGCTAACTAGGTATTTAAACATAGACACTATATGGTATCAACCCATCTAATCTAAAAGAGACTGGACACTTGATGTTTCTGACAGTCTAGATCATATCATGAAAGAGGTAGTTTAGTATTTTGGTTGCAGTAGCGGCTGTTTTGAAAAGTATTTTAAGTTCTGCTGTCTCTTTGTAGTCTCTGCCTTGTTGAATGGGTTGGATTCCTGTGCGTTTCTGCATAGTTTCAACAAAAGTGTCATTCCACTTTAAAAGATGTTTTTTATGCAATTAGATACATTACATTTGTATTTGTATTTGTTTATGGACCAATCCAGTGATGCTTGTAAACATTCAAAAACTCTTCCTGGCTGTCTTTTTCTGCCCTCCATAGAGATGGTATCGTCTGTATTTAAGAAAAACAAATCGGCTTAAAGACTGAGGTTTATGTTGCAATTAAACTCTTTTGTCTGGGTGAATTTCTAGTGTTTAATCAAAGCATTAATAATTATAAGGTCTGTAATGAAGAGGCCTAGGCTGGATAGAGGCCTTGATTTGTTTGCAGCAATCAGTCAAAAACACTGAAGAATTTGAATGTTTTTGTTCTTTCATCTTCAGCAACAATGGTGGGAGACCCTGATGAATCCAGTTCAAGCTTCCACCTCTTGAAATATCTTAGTATTTTAATGCCGGAAGTGCACTAGATTAGAGCATTTATTGGTGAATTATGAAACACTATGAATGGTAAGGTTAATTCTGAAATTGTTTAATGTGGAAATGCACCATGAACAGACATGTTATGATGTGTTTAAAGAAAAACTAACTAGGGTTAAAAATAAAAAGCACACTAGGTTTCCCCCAGTAAAACCTGGCCATTTCCACCCCTGGCAGCAATAATAACTGACTGTAATCAAGTAAACATTACAGCCCTGCACATTTTAGTGTTTTCCTGTCCCACCACAAACACTTCAACTCAGGAAGGGCTTGTTAATGAGCTGATGTGCCGGATCAGGGATGTTAGATCAGAGAAACAACAGGAAATTGCACAAGTACTTCACGACTAGGACTATGTACAGTAAGGATGAATAAAACGAGTGTGTGCATATAGTCTAGACATGAAGTTTCGATGTCAGCCTTCACTTAGCAAGCTGAACAAAGAACTTTTCCTGACTACTTAGACTACCTTCAGGTGTATCCTGCACTTACCGAAAAAGCGCTTTGAGATTCTCTGGCAGCTCCGTCCTGCCAGCATAGCCCGGATTCATAGTGATGAATATTCCTACTGAAGGGAACAGGTTCACCTCCTCGCCCATGAAGTTAAAGCGTTTCTTCTTGTCTCGAATGGCATCCTGGATACTTTTCACCTGATAACAGCACAGACTCTCAATACACTGAAACTGTAGTATCATGGTAATACTACATTTCTGCCTGAATACTTAACATTTTTCAGTGAAATAAGGAAATGACCTCCACCATACAGTCAACTGCTACATGCTATTTCTCAATTCAATGCTTTCGTCTCAGTCGGCTGTAATTAAAAACTGAGCTGAGTGTGAGGCTTGGAATGCTTTTCATTAAGGAAAATCACAGTGTTTAGGTTTAATTAGCCATTGGTCAGGGTGTTACTGAGATGGAGGTGTGACAAACAGGGGAGAGCAGCCAGCCCCATTGCCATCTGCGCTACCTCTTCATCTGCACTGCCTTGAGAATGCGCATGGACACTCGTTTGATCTCAGGCAGTTATGGCAAATTCAGCTGTAAGCCCACTGAATATTCAGCAAAGAGGACATCGGATGCAGCCTGAAAATAACATTCTATAATACATTCCACCTGTGCGGCAGCGTACTGGACGCGGCTTGGCATTTGCTAAGTGCAAAATTATGCAGCCCTCGCAGCGCTGCAGACCTGTTTCAGCTCTTCAAGTGGCAGATAAACAGTGATATTAAAGCATTACGAATACACCACGTATAGCATGCAGCTGATTTAAGAAGATACGAGGCTTAAGTGTCTTAAGTCCAAATCCTATACTCGTGAATTTTACATATTACCTTATAGGCAAACAACTCAGCTGAGCACAAGCTATGCTGGAAGGCTTGCAGAAAGCAGCAGCAGATCAGTGAAGAACATGGAAATCAGAGGATGGAAGGAAAACTTCAGATGAATTTGTTTTCCTTAAGCTGAATTTGGAGAAACTGGAGAAGTATTAACTAAACAGCCACGGTTGCGAACAATCTCTTGACTATTAGCATTTAAGGGGAAAACAAAGCACTTCATATTTAGGAGCCCATTTAGCAATAGTGCACTGCCTCCCGTGGTAATTGGCAGTGGCGGGCTAATTTGTCTCAATATTGATATGTCTGCAGTTCCTTGTTTGCCTTTGACTAAGCGAATGGGAAATTGGTTCTATCTCGCTTTTGCGAGGACATAACTTCAATGGTGTGTATCCTGCCATCACGCCTGTCGGCAGGCCCAAAAGACACCTGCCAGACGCCTGTCGCTTTGTGTCTCGAGCACACAGGAAGTGACGTCTGATGTCTGATGAGCGTCCCGGCACAAAAGCTCTGATGCCCTTACTCTTGGTGAATTGTACTTTGCCGTTTTTTCAAGTGTGCCCTGAAAAGAAGGGAGCACCGATTCATTATTCATCACAGCACAGAGACACCCATTCTCTTCTCTGACATTTCCAGGGTTCGGGGAGAGAGAGTGGCGGCAGTGCCGGTTAAAGAGAGGCCTCTTCGTTTTCATGTGCAGCTATCTCTGAGTCACCAGCTCCAGGGATGCACCATTAAACCTGTTCAGCTGTACAGCAGCACAATGCCTTGGATAAATGCACTGCTATGCACGAAGCTCGCTCATTATCATGCTCATCATTGTCAACTCAACCATCATCACAGGTAAGTTATGCATGCTGATCATTGTCATCTTGACCATCGTCTTGGGTAAATTATGTATTTAGATTCCGGATGATTCACATAACAAAGTAATTAAGATTGTTCTTGTTATGTTATTCCACTACAGCACAGCACATAAAACAATGACAGTAGAAGATAAATGGACAGATTAGCATGATAAAAGCAAACATGAAGCATAATGGGTTTTTGTAGTAAAAATTCTAGAAGAAGAAATTGTGAGGATATAATCTTAGTACTTGAGCTACAATTCAATTCGACTTTGAAATATACAGCATTTCCTTACTACTGACTGCAAATTCGGCATCCAAACAGAAACTTCTTCTTTTATCCCATGAATTTTACATTTTTATCATCAGAAACATTTAAAAAAAGTTCCTCCTACAATTATGTATTTAGCATATTCTTAGCAGAGATGTGCGTAATAATTTTGACGTTCGAGTATTCATAAGAGGTCATGTACAGATATCTGGTGAATCACTGGTGTTGCAGAAAAACATAGCAGCACACAGCTGAGAAACACAGGTTTTCAATTTGGATGGGTAATTGAGGCTGCCTCTTCAGATGAGCTAAAGAGCTAACAGAGCTAATGTATGTAAATGAGAACTCATAATGTACACAATGTATTTTCTCCCCAGTAGATGATGTGTCATGATGTTATTTGTCAAATAAATATATTTTCAGTTTGTAGACCAGGCTAGAATGAGCTACAGTAGCTAGCCTAGTTAGCGACAAAGCCTTCTCAGCCATGTGCTTAACCATGTGGCTTTGTCAGTGCTCACATTCAGCCACACATGTTTCACAGCAGCAAAGTATAATATGAAATACTCACTTGCAAATAAGAGCAAACCCATCACATGTACATATATACATGACTGGATATATTCTCTATCATCCAGCAAACATAACGAAATAGTGATTTCACTATTTGAATTCTGGAAACTGAATACTAATTCTTACCCAAAGTATTGCATGTTACTGTAGCATTAGGAGTCTAGCCCAAGAACCCTTGTGGAACAGGGCTTAGTATGTCAATACTTGGGCCTCTGTACATTAATACATCACCCTTAATATTGTTACAATGAATTAATGTTCTTCTAGAACTGCCATAGAACTGAGCACCCTGATTCTTCCCTGTAGTATCAGTGACTAGTCCTGCAGTTTTGCTGGGCATCTGCATCCAACTGAGTGTGAAACGCACCACATGAATCAGAGATGAATATGGGACTGTGGCCATGGCGCTAATGTGAGGTGTAAATCCTCTGACAGCTGGCTCACCTGCACAGCGACCACAGACAGCACTTCCACAGAGATCCGGTTAAACTCATCGAAGCAGCCCCAGGCGCCCGTTTGGGCCAGGCCTTTGTAGATGTTGCCACAGGACTGCAGGAGAGATGGAAAGAGAGAAGAGATGCGAGTGAGACAGCAGGGAATGGCTATGTGCTTGTTAGCGTCTAAACCACATCATTTCAGAACAGATGACAGTGACTGACAGGCGCCGCCATGACAACTGAATTATACAGTCCGTCATTTCTCTTTTAAGATCTGACTCACTGGACTTGAGTCACGAGAATTCTGCATAATTCTCACTCCTGCAATGGCCAATAAACCTCAGCTTTCTGCGGTTTTGAGAGGAGGATTAATGCTTGCTAATTTGATCCATGTTCAATATTCCTAACCCAATATTCTTTGACTGCTTCCAAGCAACCAGTACAGTCTCTTTACATGTACTGGACACAGGAATGTCCAATAGCAGAAGAAGGAGAGCGCTTTCTGACACGGACAAGGGCTGACCAGAGGATTAATTCTAGGTGTCTGTGATGCTAAAGCTAGTGTGGCTTATTTTGCTCCCTTACTTTGCTCTTGCTAGCCTTTTTTCTATCTCTCTCTCACTCGCTCTTGCTCTTTCTGACAGCATACTGCAGTGTACGGCCAGGGCCAGTAATGATGCGGCAGCCTCGGCAGGCAGGTACAAGCTGGATGAGGAGATTAGTGCTGCGTCTCTATTGACCGTCATATTATATAGCTTTTTTTCTTCCTGTTACTGCCAGACAAATACAGGGGCGGGCTAGAGATGAGGCCGGAATACTGAGGAGATAGTTGACATGGCTTAGGAGGTAAATAAGCCTAGCCATCAGAGCCTTACTAATCTGCTAGCCCCCATGTTGGGAGAGGACAGCTTTGCTTTGCTTAACACACAACTCATAAGATGATGGACGGACTCAGGCAGGGAATTGGGAAATGAATAAAGAGAGCGAGAGAGAGAGAGAGAGAGAGAGAGAGAGAAATAAGAAGATAGATGCATTACAGCCTGAAAATATCTGCAAAGTGAGAACTCTGTCTTCACATGTATATCTCATAGCAACCCTAATTATCCTCGCCTCTTAATTAAAACAAAACATCAAGCGATTGCTTTGAACTGAACGCAGATCTAAACCAACCTTTCAACCAAAGGAGAAAGAATCAGATGACTCAAAAAAAAGGCCTACTAATTTCAACTCACACTAGCTGTATTCATTCATGTATGATTGAGGCTATTCACCTTGTAGTCCATCTGCTCAGAGCAGTTGAACACATAGACCATAATGCCGAGCGCTCGACCCAAGTCCTTGGTGGTCTCCGTTTTCCCTGTGCCAGCAGGGCCAGCTGGAGCTCCACTCATGGTGAGATGCAGCGACTGGGTCAGTGTGATGTAGCATCTACGTTAGAGTGGACAAACAGGAACAGAAACCCACTCAGAGGCATTTCATATAACAGGATCAAAACAGAAAAGACATTCAGATATTCACGACACCTATATTGACCCTTGCTTTGCACAGGGCACTGATCTGATTGATAGTAATCTGTAACTATCAAATATCAGGGATGTCAAACCCAGTTCCTTCTGTGTCACAGCTCTGCAGAGTTTAGCGCAGAGCCATCAGCCAATTAACAACCTTTCATGACTTTGAGAAATTGGAGTGTCAGAAGAGGGAAAACACTAATCTCTGCAGAGCTGAAACCTGGAAGCAACCCAGTCTAATGTCCTTGATTTACACATATGTTATTCTGTCAATCAACTGAACAATACATACAGTACTGTGCGAAACTCAGAGATCACCTTTCATTATTTATTCTTCAGTCAAAACAGATGTTAAAATACATAAGTTATTCATTTTTCAGCATCAGGAAAAACAGCAGAAAACATATTTAACAGAAAATTACACCAAAGCCACAACAATTAAATATAATATCATTTTTTCAGTATTTAGTGTGCCCACTCTTTGCGCTACTGCAGCTTCCATTCTTTTTAAATACCCGTGCCTTTGTTTTACAAAGAAATTTGCAGATGTATTTTCCACACCTCCAATGCTCAGTCTCAGAAGTCGGTTGCATTTTCTGCTTCTGACAATCCAGCAATCCCAAACACATTCAGAAATGTTGAGGTCTGTCCAGTTTCAGTGTTCTAGAGCAAATGGTCTTTTTTTGTCCATTTCCAACAGCTTCTTGACAGCCACACATCCTTTCAGACTCTAGCTTATAGCTTTTATCCTCTCTCTCAAAGATAAAAGCTTAAAGTGCTGTTTATCGGATGGTGATAATGTTGGTGGTCTACATGGTCTTGCAGAGTTGTTAGGAGTTTTACATTAAATTGTGAAGAGTTTCTTTACATTTTTTAAAACTCCATTTATTTTCCTTTTTTAATTTCCTCTTCCTTATGCAAGTGGATTATCTTACATCTAATATCCTCGGAAGTGTCTCCTTTGGCCATTTTAGATTTACATGAGAAAGAAATTTGAAGGTTCATTTGGGTAGTTTGGCTTGTGTTAATGTTATTGTCTCTTTGAACATAATGTCAATGACCCTGCTAAAAGCAGCTTTTGTTGGGAGAACAGCTATAACTGGAAGAGCTAAAGGGTCAATAGAAACAAAAAGTACAATACAAAAAGTAGAGTGGACAAATGTATCTATACAAATGGATACACTTGATATTATCATTAGTGTTGGAAGCTTTTCTGTCATTTTCTGTGACATGCCTGTTTTTTGTTATTTTTTTCTGAAGCTGAAAAACGAATAACTTGTACTTAGTAGCTGTTTTGATTAAAAATTAAAAGATGTAAAATTCTACCAATATCTGTGATTAAGCACACATTTGTAAACACACAATGCTCTATCTGTCTATCCTAGTCTGAGTGAAGCCTTGCAGTTTGGCATACTAATTTTAATGACCTGTGATCCCTTAAGTGCAGAAATACTGCAAACCTAAAGAGAATGTCTTTGCTCCTCACTGTTCACTGTTGAAGGAAATATGTTGGCAATGCTACACGGATCTCATAACCTGGGCCTGATTCCAAATGCTAGTTTCGAGAACACAAGTGAAACAGGAGTTCCTAAGATGCCATTTTTGCAAGACCTAAACTATCTGGATACTGTACATAAATATGTGCTTACAAAGAGCCTCTTTCTGTTACATATGGAATCAAATGCCCTTAACAACCTTGCTATTAATTACCAAAAGCGTAATTCGGCAGTTTATGTTTATGGGAAGCATCAGCTTTTTTTTTTTTTTTAAATGCACAACTTCTGAGGCCCAACGAATATGGAGCCATCTGCACTGGTAGCATTCCTCAGCACATTCATCTCAACATGGATGAAAGCCAGAGCTCTGACATGGTCAACAGAGCATTGCCGGAGCTACGAAAAGCCCACCATATGCTCGGCAAGACGCAGCGCCATTGATTTCTTCATCAAAGACGCCTGTCTTCGCTTTGTTGTTGTTTCAAAGACAACTAGAGACCGTTTGGGGCACTTTCATATAAACAGCTTGCCAAGGGGCTTCGGCAACCTGCTGTTTACTTTGAGCAGGAGAGTGTTTAATGGGACGCTCACTTTCTTTAACACTTTAAACCCAGCTCAGCCCACCACCTGGCTGGTCACCCCTTTAAGAAACTTTGGTGACATCCCCTTTAAGTCCTTACCCCTTGACTCCTGGGTTAAAGTGTGTGTAACCCACACACTACTGCTAATTCAAGGATAAGGAAAGGAATTGAGATGGAAAAATCTGACCTGCTATTTTACAACCCCTGAAACGGTGTAAACATCGCCAGCTATGCTGGAGGATGTGCGGGAGGAAGGATATAATCAGCTTTTGAGAAACTATTGTACTATTGTACTATTTTTTGGGAAAATGTATATGATATAGATAAAGATATGTTGGGCCATTACGTTCCCAAAGAATGCAAAGTTATGAAGCCTTGGAAATATGAATGATCATGTCATGTAACTTCAAAAAAGAGAAAACATCTTTGTTAGCAGGTGGGAAAATGGATGATGTATGAAACCATAGAAACATATATGGTTGTATTGAAGTCTTTACCACAATAGCTAAAACAATACACAGTTTCAAAGTGATGGATTGCACCTGACTAATCTGAACAGAATGTAATCCTTTACAGTGATAGTTTAAAAAAAGTTCTTTTTCCAGTTAAATGTAGTTGATCAACTAAGACATGTAGTGTGTGAAGTTTGTTGTAAAGGTGCAGTCAGCCCCGCCTGCTGCTAGCAGAGGGCAATGGCAGCGAGGAGCCGTGGACTAATTAGGCTTACTTGGCACACCTGTGGGCTCCCCTACTTAAGGCTGGGGCAAATGGCAGTGTTTGTCACACCTTTGTAGAGGGGTGACTGGTAACGGTACTTAGTCTTCAAAAAGAAACTGCCCCAAAACCAAAAGAGGCCTGAGAGAAGAAATTGCCCCATAAAGTAAAAAGAGAGAAGAGGAGGGCTGGAAAAAACACAAGAGTAATTGCCCCAAATTACTCACAAATGACAAAACAAAATCCAAGCCATACAAAAGGTGTTTGCTCTAAGAGGAAACAAGTGAAGGATAGTCTGCCTTAGCATCATAATTATGGTGGGTGTGTTTTCATTATCGTTTGTCCCACCTTTCTACCTCAGCCTTTGTTTGAGCACGCTGGCTCTAGTTCCTTTGATGTGCCCGCCTTTTTTTCTTTCCCTTCCTTGAAGGGCTTCAACTGGGGTTACCTGCATGTCCTGGTGGCACAGTGATTACGCCACGGACCACCGATCTGTACTGTGGTGGTTCAAACCCGGCACGGGGTTACCCCAATTTTTTCATCACATAAACACGCTCCGTTGCCCCAATAAACCTCCTTACTCCCCTTTTTTCCCACTGGCTTTCAGTTCTGCACTTGGGTCCGCCTCCCCGCTGTCCCATAACATTTGTTTCTTCAGTTTGCAGCTTCACTGCACCTATGAGACTAATGTTGATACCAAGTAATGAACGCTTATTTACATTATTTAGCACTGTAGCAAACTAAGCCAAGTTAAGTATTCTGCCTAGACTTGCTTATGTGGTTTCTGGCACTGTATGGATGCAGTTTGAGCAGGCTGAGAGAAGTTTTGGAGGTGAATTTATGGAAAAGATTTGAGTGACAAACTAGTTTGTTAGCCTCATAGCTCCACAATAGTTTCACTGTGTTTACTAAGAATAATAACTGGAAAGTAAGCTAAGAGCTGAATGGATTAATTGCCTCCGAACTCTGCCACAGTGATATGCATTCATCTCAGGCTGGAAGATGCCTCATAAGACAGATTTCCAGCCTAAAGCAGCTCAGTCTCCACTGGGCTTCCTCACCTGTCCGTGAGCGGTGTGATGACGAGGCGTGGCGTGTTGCCCAGGTACTCATAGGAGTAGAGGAACTGCGCATCGCAGATGTTGGCGAAGCAGTGCTTCTCGCTCTCATCCCAGCGGTGGCGCAGCTGAGATAGCCACACAAAGGCCTGAGAGTTCTCCACCTGAAAGCAAGGAAAACAGCACAGACTGAGCTACAATATGCATGGCACAACAAGGGAGATGATTATGGAGGATTAGCATGAGAGAATGTAACACCTGAGCAGTGTGAACGAAATTATCCAGTGTCTAAGCCACTCTCTTCACTTCACTTTCATTAGGATTTCTATTTGACTTAATAACAGTCATTCAAGTGAATCCCGAAATCATAAGGGAATAACACATCATAACTATTTTGCCAAGAAGGCAAATAATATTGCATGCATGTTCCTTAATGAAAAAGTATTCCAAAGTCCCTTAGCGAAAAAGCTAATACGGCGCTGACTTTCCTTTAGTTAATGAATATCACTCCCTGTGTGCTGACTGTGACTGAATGCAGAATGACACTGCAGACACTACAGTAGCCCAACTACAAGTGGGTAAATGACATTAAAGGGGCATATCCCTTATCTGAAGGAATGTCATAACACATGTATAAACACTGCATAAATTATTTAAATAGGATAACTTGAGCATTTTTGAACAGACTATATCAGCATTTGCAAAGCGACATAAAAGGTTTTATGAAGCAAATGACATTAAAATCACAGGCATTTCTTCCATTTATAACACTGTTATATAGGATCATTTTGATCTAACTTACAAAGCAGAGGCCTAGTTAAAAACACCTTTTATGTCAATAATGTTATTTACATATCTGGTGTATACAGCTGTTTTAAATGCTCCAGTATTGATTTATAAAATTCCTTTCAGTGATTATTCATGTGCTCCTATCTAGGCAGCCTGTTACAGTCTTGCCCATTTTTTTGTTTGTTTGTTCTACTTGTTTTTCAACCACTCTTTACCCATTAGAATTAAACAGGATGTTTGTTATAGTGTTGTTAAGACTGAGATATGAAAATGGTTCTGTTCTGATTTGGCTGCCCTGTAATGCGCTTCATTCAGAAGCAGGGCAGAAACAGCCCACTTCATATGAATGGGCAGACCTCAGCTGCTATAGGCTATCTTCGTAATACCACAAAAACGACAGATTTTTAACGTATACATTTCTATATATGGAGCACACAAACTGGAGAATGAATGGTTGGAAATGACTTTTATTTCAAAGTGAAAAAATTCAGGTTTCTATGATCTATGGCCCCCTTAAGATTGATGGTGGTACCTTCTGAGCGATGATCTTTGCCACCACATCTCTGGCGTGGACGTCTATGGTGCAGATGGTCATGACTTTCTGCCTGTCCCCAGGGCTAAGCTGCCCAATCAGCATGGTGATGAGGGTGTTTAGCTGGCTCACTTGTTTCTTATAGTACTCCTTCATAGCGTTCTCATAGCCTTCCTCCAGCCTAGAGAAGGCCATCCCCACATCAGACGTCCACCAGATCTGAGTACAGGTGAGTGCAACCTAAAATACACACATAAAAAGAAACATATTCACGCACACAGCATGCAGAAGCATCAAAGACTGCACCCTGGCATCCACCTTCTGACTGAACATTCTCCAGGAATACAGAAGTAGCTGAATTTATTGCATCACATAAAAGATATCATCAACAGCTACTGTCTATGAAACATTTAACACACCGCAATAAATATTTCCCACTATCTTAATTCCGCAGCATGTTTCCTGGTCCTTCATAAATATTCTCTCATTCTTGGTGGATTCTGCCTGCGGGTGTTTACAAGCAGCATTTGATTTGCCTCTGAACAATAGCAGACTGGGATTTCATACCTGAGCAGGATAATCAAACAGCCACTGTTCCCTGGGTTTATCTTCATATGTTACAACTGCCTCTGTCATCTCATGGCGCACAGTAGCCCGCATTGTGTCCAGAACTCTATTCAGCCATATTTCAACCTGAAAAAAATATTATGCTATACTGAAATTTCATTACCATTTAGTTTTTATCTTTACATTGAGGTCTGAAATTTTCAGCACTGTAAAAAATGGGTCATCAAATCAACCTGAATAAATACTTTAAATGAACGATTCTTTTCATGCAATTTTTGGAGTTGAATGTAACTAGTTTTATTGCTTGTTACAACATTAAGTACTTACTTACACTGAACTGTTAACCACTTTTACAGGGAGGTTAAAGCCAGAAATACTTTCAGTATTTGCTGTGACGTTCCACTGTAGATACTCACATTTCACATTCAACTACGTTAAAGGAGATTTAATTTTTTTTTTTTTTTAATTCAATGTAATTCAGCCTTTGGGATGTAAAAATGTAATTTAGAATGGCCTGATTAAGTTAAGATATAGTGTTTTTTTTTTTTTATCCCACAACCGGGGAAATTCCACCTCCGCATTTAACCCATCCGTGAAGTGAAACACCACATACACACTAGTGAACACACACACACTAGGGGGCAGTGAGCACACTTGCCCGGAGCGGTGGGCAGCCCTATCCATGGCACCCGGGGAGCAGTTGGGGGTTAGATGTCTTGCTCAAGGACACCTCAGTCATGGACTGTCGGCCCTGGGGATCGAACCAGCAACCTTCTGGTCACAGGGCCAGCTCCCTAACCTCCAGCCCATGACTGCCCAAATTGCCCAAAATATGAAATTAATTGTATTTCTTTACAGTGGTGATAGGAGCCAGATGTTGTGATGTCTTCAGATATTGTCATTATATTTACTAAATATCCAAAACCAACAGTGATCTTACTCGCAAGCTTTTATATGTAATGCTTATAATAGTAAAATAGTGATAGATCTGAAAAAGTTTTCTTTGGGTGTTGGCACAGGCGTAATGTAGATTATTGATAAGCATTTTATGTGATAACTGTCTGAGGCTGCTTTTAGAGCCATTAAACTCTTCAGATGTCTGGTTTCTATCATCACCATTGTGAACAACTCCTGTGAAGTTTCTTGCTATGCAATGGTTCACATCAGACTATGCAGAACGACACAGTTTAAACCTTCCTCAACTACCTAATTATGCAGAAATGTTGAAAAATCTGAGAAGTTACTTTTTATATACTAGTTACTATACTAGTTTTTTAAATGTTGCACTACTGATGTGTCTGTTTCTATTTATCACACCTCTAAATAATTTACAAGCACATTGATCTACAGGCTTATGCTTGAATGCCTGAAAGGTTGATGCCTGAATAAATGTAAATAATTGCATATTTTATAAGAATCTAAATTATAAGACAAATTTTCTATGGTACATTTACTCTTACATTAGTAGATGGTAGTGCACATGAGATAATGGAATATTATGATTATTATTATTATTATTATTATTATTATTGTATTGAAATTAACCCTAACAAAACAGTAAAAAAGAGGAGATTGGGACAAAAATGTTTTGTATGAGCATAATCAAACTCAGGGCTATTGCTATTTCAATGGCTATTGGCAATCAACTGTTAACAATCTGAGTGTGTGTAGATAAGCTATATCAACAATTCAACCCAATGCTTTTATTTAAACAAGAGCAATAACTGCTGTTTGTTAACTTTCTCTTTCACTCTGTCTTCCACTCCAACTTTCACTTTCTCTTTCACTCCAGTGACTCTAAATAAGCACATAGTTTATCAGTTTTCAGGTGCACTGTGAGGAAGCTGAATGTACCTGGCCGGTGCAGTCACAGCGCTCATTGAATGGAACATACTCTTCCTCCTTACTGAACATTCCCAGCCCCATCTTGGTGGGGTTGCCATCGGCATCAGTCTCAAATTTCATCTTTGCTGTGTTGTCAAACAACTTGGACAGATGCCTCTGAACCTGAGGGTGGATAACAGAAGCTCCAGATTAAATTAAAACCACCATGTTTGTTCAGAAATGTTTACACCAGGTTCATCACATTGTTATAAAATTTCTCTTTGAGTCATCTTAGCAGGCAAGCAGTGACCAACACTGCCATCTGGAGTATGATGCGAGGTGCTGCACTGAAAGCACGTCCTTGAAAGTCCAGTTTTAGCCATTTCTGCCTAAGAGATAATCATATACATTCAAATTTGCTTAATTCATGACTTAAATTCCAATATGGAAAAACCTATATCATACTGATAAGGCTATAACTGTACTACTAATTGATTAATCTACCAGTTATTTTATTCACTAAATTAAAAGAATCAAAATGAACTAAACTGAACAGCAGTAGACCATACATAGTTTTGCACAGATTCCAAAATATTTTTGTGGAAAAACAAAAAAAGACGCCTTTAAAAAGCTTAAATACTATGTGGTACGAATGCATAATGTATGCGTGTCTCCATCAGGCTCCATTTCTTGTTGTAGAATGTTAAATATTCTAGCTACATAACTAGAGATGCACGACTCTAGGTCTTGTGGAGTGTCGACTCCACTTAATTTTAAGCAAGACAGTGTCTTGGTGATAAAGGGAGACAGCAGAAATTAAATATAGCTTCCACAATTTTTTTGAGTAGCTACTGATATGACACTGGTGATATGATGAAAGTTCCTAGGTTATACCAAGGAATATCATGCTCTCTGACAATTGATTAGAGTCGTCAATAATAATAATAATAATAATAATAATAATAATAATAATCTTTTTATGCCAGTGGAAGCTCCAAGTAACTCAACAGCAACAGAATAAAGAAACTGAGTATTAATTTAAAATACCAAAGGGAACAAGAGTTTTAATTTCAAATGTTCAACTGACCGCGACCCTGACGGAGAAGTGGCTTAGAAAATGGATGGATGGATGGATGTTCAACTGAGCTTGACTGTCTAATAAAAGGTGGAATTGAGTTCCACAGTTTAGAAGCATAATAATTGAAAGAGGCCTCTTCACATTTTCCGCATTTCACAGAAGGTATTTGCAGAAGGTCAGTTTCTGCAGATCTAAGATCACGTGTTGGAACAAACTGAAACATTCTGTGATGTAAGTGGGTTCTAGACCATTTAGAGCCTTAAAAACTAGTGGCAGAACTTAATCTTTCCTGAAAGACACAGGTAGCCAGTGCAATTCTTTCAAAATGGAAGTGATATGAGCTCTGTTTTGTTTTTTCACTTGTTTTTGCTGCTTTCTGTATGATTTGTATTAGACAGACTTTTCTTAGGAAGCCCAGTGAGAAAAGCTTTACAAACAATCAACTGTGCCTGTAACAAACACAGCAACAAGTTTCAGTGCGTCACTCTGAGACAGAAAAGGCAAAAGTTTTGCAATATTTCTGAAACAACAAAAAGTCATAACTTCTTAAAAAGGATCCATTTTCTAACTCCTTATCGGTTTTTGAAGTAACCAAGGTTTCAGTCTGGAGCAGCTGGATATTATCTTGCTCCTCTTATCACAAGGCTGAACTTGGCTTTGTGTTTGCCAGCTCCATATTCGACTTTTCTGTTATACTGTAAATGGTGCACCAGTTACCTTAATGGTAACTTCTTCTAACATCTTAACATCTATCTAATATACTCTCAAATACAGTGTGCAGAGCTGAAGCAGGTAGTAGTAGCTTAGCATGCCATGCATCATCTTCAAACACCACAGCACAGACTCACTGAAGCTCCACTGATCTGTGGGACTGGGCCAATGCTGTTGTGTGTGAAGCCATTAGCTACTATACTGCCCTGTTAGCACCACAGGCCATTGAGCAGGCTAAAACAGTTTTACACACCACAAAACAGATTCAATATATGCAAGTTTAGAAGATAAAATTCAATTGTTTATCTTCTGATTTATTCATTTTGCGATTTTAATTTTTGTTTCTGCTATGTTCCCTTTCATCTGCTCTATTGGTTCAAATATAAAGGAATGAAATTCCCACTGACCAAACATAAAAGCTATGGAGATGAATTTGTGCCAAATTGAAAAGCAATCACTACAGTGAAAAACGTGAAATTCAATGCACACGACATTATCATGTATAAAGTATACTTTTCCATTTCCATTTACAAAATGCTGAATTCAGAATTTAATACAATCTGCCTCGTAATGTAATAAAGCCACTGGTATTGTGTTCCACTTTCCAAAACTTCAAACAATGTTAAATAAGAAAAATGGACCCTTTACTTGTCATTTGGATGTTTTGCACATGTTATTGCCTAAATGCAGTCCCCTGTGTACATTGCATTTTGCTGATTTGGTTGCATTTCCATGAGGCAAATACATTTGGAGCCCAAATAAGAGGTCAAGCAATGACAACACATGGTAGCACTTTTTCCCCATGTCACGGTGGATGTCATATGTGCTTTACCTCAATGGTTTCACTGTTCCAATTGCATTTCAATGAGGCAAAATCCATTTAAAGTACTGCACAGTGGGACAAAAAACAGCCATGCCTTCATTACATTTCAAGGTGGACAGCATTCAATTCAATTCATTTCATTTATCAATTCAATTCAGCATTTCATTTTTACATGCAAATCCTCCTGTATTGTTTTTCAGTAAAGAGGTCAAGCAAGGTGAAAACAATGTAATAGTTTTGTTTTTCATTCTAGTATGTTTTCTGCGTGTCACTGTGGAAAAGTAATGTCATGTGTGCATTACATTTCACATTTATCCACCGTAATAATTGCTTTTCAATTGGGCATAAAATCCTCTCCATAAAAAGCTAGGGCTAGAAGTCAATCCCAGAAAGACACAGAATCCGTTCCTCAGTGCTGGGCATTCAGCAATGAAGAGTCAGCTTCAAAGCTTCGGTCTGCACACTGTGATGTTCAGGTTTGCCCGTACCAATGTGTGAAGATAAGAGTGTGAGATATTTTGCTGTTACTATCTAGTCAGTCTGTCTGATAACCCTTGTGTTGTCTTGCGGGTCAAAAGTGACCAACTACCATGTTTAGCTGTAGAAAAAACCCAGAGGATGAAGCATCTTCAGATGAAGAAGAAGAGGAAATCCCTCAAGCTGACAGAGAGACTTTTTGGTCAAAGAATGGCAAAATTGCATGGTCCTCATCAAATTCAGACAGCAACCAGGGAAGAACTGCAGCATCAAACATCATAAGGATGACTCCAGGACCAACAAGGTATTCGGCTGCCCATGTCCAGGACATTTCATCCACCTTTCTCCTGTTCATCACACCAGCCATCGAAAAAATCATCCTGGAGAATACAAATTTGGAGGGTTTCCGGAAATATGGAGAAAACTGGAAAAATATGGATGAGATTGACCTGCGTGGCTACATAGGGCTTTTGATATTAGCAGGTGTATATAGGTCCCGTGGCGAGGCTACATATACAGAAGGATGTTCCTTGAGCAGTTGGGAAAGGCTCTTGTCACCCCGTGCATTGAGAAAAGGGAGCGCCTGCCTCGCACAGAAGCCACTGCAGCCATTGTGGAAGCTGTTCAAGGAGTTATATCTTGTCCTGATCCACCTGAGGCTGCAGCTGGGTCAGTCAAAAGAAAAAGGTGCCAGTTCTGCCCCTGGAAGAAGGACTGCAAGACAAAATCTGTGTGCTGCACATGTGAGAAGTACATCTGCAAAGCCCATTCTCACGTTCGCACATACTGTCCAACATGTGTTAAATAGAGTTGATGGTGAAAAGTGTTCACAAAATCAAGTAAAATTTTGTTTTATTAGTGTTATGAGAGAAGTATTTTAATAATTCACTTCCTAAAAATTATAAAAGAATAAACTGTTGACAAAAAAGTTCCAGATTGTTGACTGTTTTTTCCCTTTTAATATAATTAATTCAGATGTAATTACTTCACATTTATATTATAGCAATAATAAACCTCTACTGTGTAAAAGTAAACTTTTATGACAATGTAATACTGTTCACTGGTAATCGTCTTTGTAATGTGTAATGCCCTTTGGTAGGGCGGGTCATTTTGGACCCATAGGACAATGGGAGTAAACAGAATGTTAAGATCACACAAGGGTTAAACACACTCTTCCACAACTTCCACATCGATAGTCCAGCTGTGTTTTACTTTAGACAAGGTATAAAACACAAAATTTAATGTTAATAATGAAAAATGGGCTTACAATTAAAAACTGCCAATAGAAATGGACCGATCATTGTTTTTGGTGTCAATACCGATCGCCTTTAATCACTGATAGCTGATAACACTTATCACAGTACGCAATTCTAGGGAATGAATTACAAATGCACCCCTCTGTTCAGCAGATCTTCAGAAATTCTGGCCCCATATTAATGGACGTGCATTGGCAAATGACACTTTTGAGATCTTAGATAAAACATTTTCGCAAATGTTGTGTGGATAAATACCATAATATAACATTAGCGCAAACAGCAATTAATGTAACTAACATTAGCTAGGTTGTGGGTTAGCAAACTTGCTCCAATTACTGCTGTGATGCTAATCAGTTGGGATTAACTATAACAAACATTATCAAATGAGGCAAAACAATGCTGACCTACTACTTCTACGAAACAGCAAAAATAAGTTAATGTTACCCACCTGTCAAGCAGAAACAGAGCAACTTCCTCATTCCCTTCCACAACTTTCAACTCACAGTGAAGCTTATTAAAATTTTCATGTTGTACCTTAAAAGGTGCAGCAGTTACATTCTGTCATCTGTCTATTGGGGGCTGGCTATTTTCAGCTAGCTCTCCAATTTCCTTGCTAGAGTAAAACAGAATTAATATATTACTCTATTTATGTTATGTCTTGTTTTTTGAAAGAGAGATTATTGGAAGTAATCGACTCCATGAATTCCAATCAGTTGGAAACAGAAATTGAGTTGACTCCAAAATCTCTGGAATCAAATAGCCTGGTAAAAGCATAGCGTGCAGAGTAGTGAGGTAAGGGCAAGAATTGGAAACTGGGAATCAAGGGGGTGTTTATGTCATGACTGGCCCCTCCCAGTCCGGTCCATGTGTTCGTGTTGTGTTTTGGTCTAGTCCACATGCTTTTTGTTTTGATCCCCAGTCTGGCCCCTTGTTTTATGACTCCGCCCCTGATTGTTCCCACCTGTTTTCCACCTGCGTCCGGTTATCCCTGTTTGTATTTAAGCCCTGTGTTTTCCTGAGTTTCTTGTTGGTCTTTGTTTAATACGTTTGTTAATTGGATGCACTATTTATTATTTGAAGAGTATTGTTTATTTCTGGTCTGTTTGGAGTTCGGTGTTCATTTGGTCATGTCTGTCCCTCCTGCTCTCCGTATTGGCCATCTGACCCTGGACCGTTCTGACCATGACTCTGGATTTGCACGTGCATCTGCCTCATCGCTCCCCACCATTACAGTTTACTTAGCTGATAATGAATGATAATGCATAATTCATAAATCTTTGCATTTTTAATATGCAATAAGATTAAGAGATGCTCCTATAACATTTTTAGCATTTTACTGGGCATAATTTTTTTTTTTAAATCTTCAAGAATTTATTATTAGTGCAGATGTTTTAATTGCTTGAATTATGGTTTGAGTTTTTAATCATTATTGTCACGATTGGCCCCTCCCAGTCCTCCATGTGCTTTTGTTTTGGTTTTGGTCTTGTCCGTGTGTTTTTGTTTTGCTTCTTTCCCAGTCCTGCCCCCTTGTTTCCAGACCCTGCCCTTGATTGTTTTCAACTGTTACCCTCTTGTTAACTACCTGTGTCTCGTGACCTGTCCCTGTATTTAAGTCCTGTGTTTTCCCTAGTCTCTCGCTGGTCTTTGTAGTGTATTGGTTGCATTGTGTTGTTTGGTGTTGTATCTGCTTGTCACATCTGCCGGCTGCCATTCTCCTCCCCACCACAGGAGGTCGCTGTCTCCAGAATACTAGATATCTCTTGATCCTCTGACCTTTTTATGCTGGCCATTTTGTGTGTGTGTGTGTGTGTGTGTGTGTATAAATATTATATATATATACGCTGCATTTGCGCATGTTTTGACCTTGCTTTTTGGTTTGTTATTGACTACTCTTTTGGATTTGCCCCCTTTGAATTTGTCTGCTTTCTGTGGCCTGCTTTCCTGGATTTCTGACCCTCTGCTTGTTATTGCCTACTTTGCACCTGGAATTAAACTTGCACTTGACTCCTGCCCCTTGTGTGAAGCAGTTCATAACACTGCTAGCCTCTGTTGCATTTTCTGTTCTCTGTGGTTGTTTATCCTGTTCCTTTTTTGTCATGTCTGTTCCCCGATCTCTCCGTGTTGGTTCGTTGACCCTGGACCGTTTTGACCCCGATTATTGATTTGCCCCTAATAAATCTCTCTTATCTCAATTATTAGTGAACACAACAGCCCTTTAAAAGACATCAATGCACATACAAATAATCAAATCAGAATAAATTTCATCATGAAAAACCTAGTTAATTCTGGGTGTGTGGTACCTGCTGAGGGTCAGTGCCATTGGAAAGAATGTCCAGCAGGTCAGCAGAGGAGATGAAGTAGAACCTGGGGAAGGCAAGCCGCTTGGTGTCCAGATACTCAGCCAGAGCCTTCTCGCAAAGAGCCAGCCTGCAGGAGCGAGTGCCCTGATCATCAAACTGTCATGCTGAAAGGTACTTTCACAGGCGTGTGTGTAAAGAGAGACTAAAATATGGGCTGCAGATCCAGGCAATATAACACTTTGAATGGTATCATCATGCCACATTCACTTTTTCCACATATCTCACTGCTGTGAGAAAGCAAGGCAGTCTAAACACACTCACGAACCAGAAGAAAAGAGAGAGAAGGAAGATAAAAACAAGATGTGAACCTGCTCTGAATGTCCTCCAGTCTGCTGTAGAGCCCAGGTTTATTGGTGGCCTCCACAACATTGGGCGTTTTATGTGCATCATGTGCCAGCTCTTTGAAATCTGTATCAATTCCTTCAAAGCGCTTGGAATCCTGCGGAGATGTTCACAAGGGAACAGCTCGAATGAATTTCATTTCCCAGCGGAACAAAAATAACTGACATTATTAACAAACATCTGTGTTTCTGCCTATTAGAATACCATTATAATTATCTCAACACATTCAGCCAAAAGCATGATGAGACAAACATTTTCATCTCTGATCTAAATCTATGAATGCACTGCCAGTGGGTAGGACAACATGCTTCCCGAGTCAGTAAGGGCCTCATTTAAGCAGGGCCAGCTCCTCTTTATAGGCATCTGGTTTGTTCATTGATAACAAATAAACTCTCCAGCACATTCATTTTTTTCTACTTTGACGGATGTTTGTAATTTGCTCAGACATGTAAGTATGAATGATGAAAACTCTCTTATGATGTGACCAAAAAGAATAGTTTGGTGAAGTAAATGTACACAATTTCCCCTTTAGTGTCACAAGATTCTGTACAAGCACATTTTTCATTCATCAAGGCATAAACGATGTATATGTACCTCAAAGGCAGTGGTTTTAAGGTTCAGTTGTGCAGAAAATTTTTAAATATGTTTTTTTTTCTATGAAAAGGTATGTATTTATATCTTTTACTTAATGTTTTAAAACACAACAATAAAATCAATACAACTTGAAAAATACAATTAAATATAATGTAATTGAGTATGGGACCAATTAAGTTCCTGAACTGAATGTACTGAAGATGTTCCCTTGAGGGTACCACCACAAGAAGAGTATCATCTCAGTGACAGTTTAGGTTGCTTCAGATGTATTGCACTGAAGCTACACCCCTAATGCTAACGTAGCTGACAAGTATGAGAAGTTGACATAAAGACCTAAATCTAAATCATAACACACTTATCTAAAACAAGTTATCAAGTGGTCTCAAATAGACTTGCTTATGTGGTTTCTGAAACTGTAAGATCTACCTCTACCTATGAAAATGGACAAATGTACTGAAAGAAATCAGGCTTGTGGGTAGCTGTACTACCGTTTTTAGCTATGCAACTTTTACCCATCTTTATGTGTAACAGTATATACTTAACACTTGACAGCTTGATGCATTTTAAGGCAAGTGTGATGAATTAGGCATGTGGTTTGCACAGCGCTAATTGTAGGGATATAAGGTTCTTTTACTTATTCACTTATTAGCTTAAGTCTCACAGCGCCACTGCAAAATTAAAGAAGCACACTTCACATAAAATGTTTATATATATATTCATAGTTGCAGCACTACTACTTTAAAGACTCAAATCTTGTGCCATTTATGTATCAGAAAATAATTTACTGTGCACCTCTGGTAACTGTGAACGGATGTCCTCTGAGCCAATGAAAATGCTCTCCAGGTGCGACCAGGTTCTTTGCACCTCAAACCAGATAGAGACGACCGAGTCAGCCACTGAGAGTCTGCGCTGCCATGAAGACACTTCTTCCAGGAAGAACGCAATGTGCTTGGATGACATGAGGTTCTGCAGCTGCACCTGTTTGTAGGAAAGTACTGATCAAGTTTTTTGCACACAAGTCTAATCTTGGGTATCTGCCAGTGCCGTGTTTTATCAGATATTTGTAATTTCATGGATTTCATGGACATCACATACTAACCTTAATGGTAACCAAGCCAAATTAGGGAGCACATGCTAGGTTGACAATTAGCTACATTAAATGCTACAGTAACAATTTGTGCATAGCGTCAACTTAGTTTTAGTTTTTTGGGACTTTAAAAAAAAGATGACCATTTTTGTTAAAGATGACAATTTCATGTCATACATGAAGCACTCTCGTTTTTCCCAGCTTTGAGATGGTTACTCTTGCCACTAAGTGTGTACTAATGCTCCATTTTGGCATGTGCTTAGCCCAACCCTGCTTATTTGCAGCTGGAACCTATTTTAAGCAGTTGAAACAATTGCTTTGCAGATATATTATATGCCCACAAGTATGTGGACACCATCACACAAATATGAGAATGTTTGGCATCTCTTTCCAAAAAGCTAGGCATTAATATGGAGTTGCCATTCAGTCAAACAGCGTTTGTGAGGACCGGCACTGATGTTGAACAAGAAGGCGTGGCTCAAAATCAGCATTCCACTTCATCTCAACAATTTTAAATGGGCCTCTGTGCAGACCACTGGAGTTCATTCACATCAAATTCGTCAAACCATATCTTATATAGAGCTCAGAGCTATGCGCACAAGAGCACTGTCATACTGGAACAGAAAGGGATCTTCCTGAAACTGTTGCCACAAAGTTGGAAGCATATAATTGTCTGAAACACCTTCAAATGATGTAGTATTAACATTAAAATCACTGGAACGAATGGGTCAAGCCCAAACCCCAAAAAACTGTCCCAGACCATTATTCCTCCTCCACCAAACTTTATTTTTTGCATTCTAGTGTGTAGGGTTCTTCTGGGTTCAACAAATGCAGTATGATTCATCACTCCAGTGAACATGGTTCCACTGTGACATGCTTTACACCCCTCCAGCCAACACTTGGCATTGTGTATATTGATCTTGGGCTTCTGTGCAGCCACCCAGCCATGTAAACCCATGTCATGATGCTCCGGAAGCAAAGTTCTTGCATGCACCTCACTGCTGAATATTTTGGATAATGTCGGTTTCTGTTGCTTCTAGAACAGTGGTGTCCACAGAGCACAAAGGAGTAAAATAGTCTTGATGAAGGACCTGGATTGGATTAATATAGCCGATACTGTTGCATTTAAATGAGAAACGTAGTCATACACATATTTTCAGGCTCGATTTTCAATTCTGTGGTGAAGTTTTGATCTGATTCTTGATATTGTATGTGTTTAAACTGGCTTGATTCTACAGTACTCTTATTGATATATATTAAAAGTCTGCATACAGGATTTTTTCAGTGTTGACAGAGCCAGTCTTCTAAGAAAATAAGGCCCAAAAAAGTGCAGTCTCTAGAATTGATAAGTTCTTCAGAAAAAAAGTCATCAGTTGAACATGAGTGTGTGCACAGCATAAACCCCTTGACCACTCATTTTTTTCCAAACCGTATTGAAATCAATAAACCCTTAATTAAAATACATCTCAATCAATGCCAATACCAATCTTCAGACATGACTGGGACATCCTTACCTGGTTGTCTTCCAGTGTCTCGACTAGGTCCTCATCTGATTTGAGAAGAGGAATGCCGGTCCGTGGGTGAGACTCGTATCCAAATTCCATCGCAGTCCAGGTAGCATCCAGCTCAGTCAGTACCTTCTCCATGCCCATCTCCTTCACAGCTCGGTCCACGATGCCCCTCACCTCATCCTCAAAGTGGTGCAGGTTGAGGTTCAGCAAGTCAGCCAGTGTGGTGTCCTCATCCATGCTGAAACGGACCCCCGTGGCCATCATAAGCTGCTGCCAGTGTCTGGGCCGAATGGCTGGATTCTGGAGCTCGGCTACGGCGCGAAGGGATGTCAGAGTGTTCTTCACAGTACTGTCCAGACCGCAAAAGGCGTCCCATGCTCGGGCCTCTTTATCCAGGGTTCGCAGCTCCTTGGAGAACCGCTTGCACTCCATATCCATCTCGTCCACGTTGATATCTCGCCATGGGGTGGTGCGCCAGGCATCAAGACTAAACTGGACCACCGAGATTATGTCCCACAGTTCTTTGAGAATGGACACCTCTTTGCGACACTGCTTGAGTTGTTTGTAGTCAGGAATGTTGACTTCAAACAGGCTAGCTGACTCAGTGAGTCCAGCCATGACAGATTCCTTCTCCTGAATCTGTTTGTGGGCTGTGTTCAGCATCACATATGCGTTCATGCTGTCAAACCTAAGAAAAAATAAACAAATAAATAAAAATAATTGTTGCTAAATGGTTTGAGAACTGAACATACTGTGTGGTTTTAGGAAAACATTTAATTTGCATAAAACCTTGGTATAGAGCATTGTGTGGAGGTTCTTCAGAACTACATTTATTAATATGATTTTTTTAAACCATCCACTAAACAGTTCTTTAGGGAACCAAAATGGTCCTTCTACGGCATTGTTCCTGTACCTTGAAGATTTTTACATCAGACTTGAATTTCACTCACAATAAGCAGGTTGAAATTTCTCGAGGCACAAATTAGCAATCAAATAGCTTTTGATGCTTCACAAGAGAAGCTCTTTGCATCAGTGCCACTGCACATCCTCAGTAAGAGAGTAACATTTTGACATTTTCAGGAAAAAAAACATTTTGGGAATTTTATTTGAAAATGGCAGCTGTCCTTTATTTTCAAGGTGAATGGACCAATAGAATTTTTGCGGAACAAATCAACAAATGCTGACATGTCTTACTTTAAAATCATTTTTTGGAGATATAAGATTTGGGGACACTCAACAGACTCTCAGTAACATGTTAAAAACATATGAAGGTTAGGATAAAATTTTGGGTTAAGGTCAGGGTTAGGATCAGGGCCAGGGTTAGGGTTAGGCTGGGTAAGCTTAGCTTTTGCATAATGGAAGTAATATATTAACAGTACACCTGCTTAATGTAAATAATGTATCAATAGTACAGCTTCAAGATATTTACTTCAGTGTATTCAGATGTTGCGCTACTGCTACTGCACTGATATGTTGTTGATGTGTTACTGATAATCTGTTAAGAGTTTATTAATTATCTATAAAGGACCACTCCGAATAAACCCAAGATTTTTTGTAGGTTTTTTTGAATATGTCAACAGTCATGATTTGATTGTTGATGATTTTATACCAGAACTGAAATTTGACACACTTGGCTGAAAACTGAAGCCAAAAACCCAAAGAAATGCTTTTTTCTGTTTTATCCATTAGATTGGATAGATAAAACTGAGCTGCGCTGACAATAATATAAATGACCCACTTTTTTCCACTGTTGGTCAGTGCCTTCTCGAACTGTTTGAATATGCCTGCGCTGACCAGGCCAGGGAGAGCATCTCATACTCATCTATTTTCATCATGATTTGTTACATGGTATGTTTTTACACTTGATCATAATCCCATTTAACCTTTTGTTTTTCTTCTTTGGTTGAAAATCAAAAATCCCACTTTTGACCATTTTTGACCAAGTACATACCATAATCGTTATAATCACTTTACTTTCGTTTACTTTAGTGAACAGCAATGTCTAAAAGACACACTTTTATAAACTATACGTATTACCCAGCAGTCTGTGTGTATTGTAGAAGGATGATAAACAAACCTGAAAGGACTATGGGTGCGGAAATGTTCCCTGAAGCTGTGCTGCTCCACATCAAACGTGGCACATTTCCTGCGCAGGTTAGCTACCTCGCTGGCCTGCAGGGGAGCCACATGCTGCTTCACTACCACAGCTTGCTTCTTGATGTTAGTCCATTTCTCAGGCAGCTCCTACACAGCACAGCACAAATACACACGTCAATACACATCAAACTGGTTGCTCTCTCCTGGGTTTTTACAGTGTTTATCTGATTTTCACCATATGCAAGACTTTGTTCTAATATTCTGACATGATAGATAAATGATAAAGCATCTACACTTACGCAGTAAGGAATTCAGATGCAAGGTACTTTCAGCTTAATGTGCTTTATCTATTAAGTGAGACACTTAAGCTGAAACAGTTTTACAATCATTTGGTAGTATCGACGTTTCAGTTCTTATATGAAAGCAGTTACCTCAAGCTGTTTGTACACCACATCTGGCAGTTCCTGCTCATATGTCTTCAGCAGATCAATGGTGTGCTGCAGTGGCTCAAACATTTCATCAGTGGCACTCTGTCTCTCTTTCACCGCCATTAAGTGACCCATAACCTCCACCAGGCCAGCATAGTCCCCCTCCTCCACCTTCTTACTAAGACCACTCTCAGCATATTTAATAAACTCTTCTAGATCAGACAAACTGCGGACAGAAAAGAAAAAATACAAAGTGGCATCAGAAATGAAAGTCAAACTATTCCTAGCATCCTGGTGTCCAGGGTTACACAACATATTGTTGCTTTATCATTATCAACAAACATTATGAGCTTCGTCTTCTTCTTTTTGAGATTTTTGTAGATTATTTTAAGAATCAATAGTAATGAGTCATAATCATTTCATTTTATTCTAATAAATGATGCACTAAAACTAAACTCCACAACACTGGAGCTCCAGAAGCATACAATATGTAAATGAGCCTTCTAACTAGTCACTGAATGTTTAATTTTGTGCTGTGAGCATCCTGACTAATCATAGACGTTCACAGATGAGTAACTAAATAAATCTCACAATCCAACAAACTTGAACAGTTTTGGGAAAAAATTGTTAATGCAAGTCAAACATGTCACACCAAGGGATCCCTAATGTGTTTTCAATGTATTCGTATATTGCAATCATATTTAGTGGGATTCCGAAATCTTGGATAAGCGAGATGCTTCTATTTTGCATTCTTTTCTAATTTCATACTTTTCATTATAAATGAATTATCAACAACCTTTTAAATATGTACATGAATTTCAGAATCTCTTAGTATTTGCAGTGTTTCCCCTTTTGCTTTAATGACAGCGTGCACTCAAGCTAGTGACTCCACAAGTTTGTGCAAAAGCCGCTAATGATTTTATCAAATCCAATCCACAAAAAGTTATCTAAACATGTGATTCAATGGAAGGAATATGACAAAAAAATCAGACCTTTTTGTGCAAAGGCCTTAACATGGTCAGTTTCACGCAACTGCTTGATTACAGACCTAGAAATCGTGCAGAATCTCAAATATTTAGTTTTTATTTAATTATGAATAACTTATCATTGTGGACTCAGAGTCTTGGACCCCACCATATTGTTAAGTGCCGTCAAGTCAGTTCTGACTCCTGGTGACCATATGGATAGTGATTCCTGTCTTTTCTTTGGGTCTTTAGGCTTCTTAATGGCTTGATTATGACTCCTTTGATTGTCTCCATTAATTTTGCCACTGGTTGTCCTCTTACTCCATTCAATATATAATGGTCTTTTCCAGTTAAATGGTTCTTCACATAAAAAAAAAATTCAGTTTGGTTTTCTGGGTTTCCAGTGAATTTATTGCCGGATCCTTTGTTATTAATAATTGATCTGCATAAGCGAAAGCTGTCCACCACTTCTATATCTTCACCATCAATAGTAATGTTTGTGGTCTTTCCTATTGTTACAGCTTTTGTTTCATTTATACTGAGCTGAAGTCCCATCTTTTCACTCAGTTCTTTACCGTTATAAGGCCCTTCAGGTGTTCCTGTTTTTCCGCTATAGCTATTGTGTCAAGGTCACTGTCTTATTGGAATATTGCACTACTGCTTTAATTCTCCCTGTAAATCTTTACATTTACATTTACAGCATGCTTTGTCTATCTAGAGAAAGTATCTTTGCTAGTTACCAATAGGTTAGAGAAAAAGACAGTCCTGAGCTCAGATACTGCTAGATACAAAAGTCTTTACACTTCTAGAGAAATAATTTGCTTCATTAATGGATAGTTTATCTGGGTGAAGGTTTGTTTTTTCAAATGTCGCAAAACACAAAAAAATTTAGCCTAGTAGAAAGTAATCACAAAACTCAAAAGAACCGTCCCACAGAGCCATGCTGTTGAGATTCCATCAGCATAACGTGTATGAGCTGTCAATGCTGGCTATGGCATCCAAATCAAGTTATAAAGAAAAGGTCAGTTTGGACGTCACTGACCGCAAAACATGTCTGGACATCTAGAATTACTTTGCAAATACTGCATCAGCCTTAAACATCACAGGAAGTCAGTAAGTGTTTAGTCTGGTGAAGTCCTTTTGTTCCATCAGCTACATAATCAGAAGTTTTGATGGCAAAAGTGAGTAATGGCTACGTATGCTTGATGGGATAAGATTAAGAGACTCTTATTAGCCCCACAACAGAGGTGTCAAATCCAGGTTCAGAAAGTAAGTCCTTCCCAGGATTTTGTTCCAACAGGCTGGACAGCTATGCTGGTGGTGTGATCTAACTAGAGAAGCCAGCCTGTTGGAACAAAATCCTGGGAAGGACTTTTACTTTCTGGACCTGAATTTGACACCTCTGCCCCACAATGAGGAAATGTCACCTCCACAATCGAACCCATCCGTGCAGTGAGACGTCGCATACACCCTAGTGAAGACACACACTTACCCGGAGCAGTGGGCAGCCCTATCCGCTGCGCCCGGGGAGCATTTGGGGGTTAGGTGCCTTGCACAAAGGCACCTCAGTCCTGCCCTGTCAGCTCAGGGGATCGAACCAGTGACCTTCTGGTTGCAAGGCTGGTTCCCTAACCTCCAGCCCAGGACTACCCCTTATTATTGGTGTTTAACTGGGATTAATTGGGATTAATTGGTGTTCCCTGCTAACATTGGTCAGACTGTCAATCATGAACAATTTTTAACACTTTTAACAAAACGATCAAGAGCAAAACTACAGAATTCACCCTTCACCTAACTGTCTTCCTGTGACAGACTGATGAGAGCAGACTTTGTATAGGGGGATGGCTGACAGTTTTCCCTGTTTCTTCTTGCTGGCCAAAGATTTCTCCTTCGTTGGCTCAGCTTCTCAGCCCCTTCTCCCATCACAACATCGGACAGCTGGGATGCTATAAAAGCTTGCTTGTTACTACAACCTTGAACCACAGCACAATGTAGCTGTATTTTATCTGTCTGAATGCTTTACTAACTAATGGCATACAAACAGTGGCTCTAATAGCACCATTGCCAGCTGTCATTACTGCGTTGACCAGCATTACATCAAAAATATGGTAGCAGCTACAAGTGTGACAAGTGTAATGTCAATCCAATACTATCTAAATTGTCCATCTTAAATGAAATATGAATATTATTTTTAAAATATTTTTTAATATTGATGTCATAAAATTCCAGGCTTATCATTCAGCAACTGCATGGACTACAGTGCAATCTGGAGTTATTCTTAGGTTCTAGAAATATGTTGCCAAACTTTGGACCCACTGTTGGGCCCTGATCATTCAAATAGTTAATATTTATACAATTTGTCAATACAGTCAATATAATGTTATGTGATAATATTAATATGGTATGAAATATAGAGCTATTCTCTCCACACAGCACTGAAAAGCTCATGGGCATTCTACTCCAGTGTGAGTCTTTTTTTTTGCTTCAAAAGCAAGTTACCTGTGTGTTACATGGTCGATAAGATGTTGTTTGAACATGAGGCTCCACTTTTTGATGATGTTGAGCAGAGCACTTTTAAAGGCCCGTGCGTCCACCCTCATCCAGCCCTCGAACACATGGACAGGCTCTAGCTTCTGCACTTCTTCATATACACTCTCGTAGGAGTCCACTTGCTCACGGAACCTCTCCAGAGTGGGAGGGTTCTCTGGGACCCCGTCCTCAGCGTGAGCCTCGATCTCCTCACTCGTGAGAACGTGGCCATAAAGCAGGAACTGTCTCATAAACTCTTTCCTGTCGTCGACATAAAGGTAAGCGTAGCGTTCAAATCCATTACGGTGCTCGCAGCACTGTGCCATGACCCTCTGCACACGCTCCATTAGAAGCTGACGCATGTCTGCAAGGTCTGCCATGTCCTCCATATCAGCCTGTGGACACACATCATATAATGCTGATCACTCAAATCCCCCACATCACAGAGAGAAGCTTTGCTGGACTGGGCAGGAAGCTAGATGAGAAAGCAGCTATTATGCTAACCACAATATTTGGTGCAGGAGAGAATAATTTAACCTTAATATGTTCTTTCATTGCATTTTTTTTTCATTGCATGTTCTTTCATTGCATTCTTAAACACCTTACAATGAGCTTCATGGTAGAAATGGTAGAGAGTCTTTGCTGAAGGTTGTGAACTTTCAACTGATGCAATATTTGTGTTTTTAAGTAAAAAAGGGATTTGTAAGTTACTGCTCTAGCAATAACACTAACAACTGGGTGACATCAGTTTCATGTTTTAATAAAACATGAAGGTTTTGCTCATATTTGAGAGTACTTTATGTTATACTCTGTTGTTCTAAACATGAGTGCATTAAAGAGGGCAAGGATGGGGCACAGATAGCATGCCTTGCGTTGCTAAATACACTAACAAATGAAGGAAAAAATTATTTATAATGTTTGTAAATAAACCATACATGTTCTGTATTTTAACACTGCTATTGTTAATTTACAGGAATAGAATGTAACTTCATAAAAAAAAAGAATTGTCATCTTTACGTTTGCATTTCTTTTAATTAGGGTGGCCTAACACCACATTTTCCTTCCGATACCTGATCCTTAAGTATCAGTCAATCCAGGATATGGACACCAATCCTAACTCTATGTAACCTAACTAGCTTATCCTAAGTCCTGATATGTATACAGTTCCACTTTTGTGCAAATATTGATAATCATATCTCAAATAAAACATTGATTTTTTTTTTTTTTTTGCCTAGCACCCTTGCTGCTGGACTTCTTTTTATAGTGCAGGATAGTCTGGAGTTGACACCTGACAAACCTACATGCTGGCACATTGTCTACTGTAGAGAAGAAAAATACCTGTAGAAAATTACGATGTTGTACTGGTTACCTGTAGTTTTGGCTTATTAGCTCATTTGAGTCTCAGTCAAACACAAACAGCTTCCAGTTTCCCGCTGCTAATGTTGAATAACAAAACGTGGTCTGAAAGTTCTTCTCTACATGATGGAATTTATTGTGTGCAACACTTAAAAAGGTAAACCCTTTTTATTGCATTTTTTCCATCTCCACAGTTAACCAGATATCTGTTCATGAATACTTACTAATGCTCGCACATCAAACTTCCCTATATTCCCTACTATAGTCTATAGAGTCTTGAAAGCCAAGTTTTTGTAAAATTTTGAAAATTCTTGACAAAAATGGAAATGCTCATTGTGTGAATCATTTAGTGCATAACTTATGTAAGTAAGTCTGTTTAATAATTAAAACAATGTTTTTTATAGATTTTATTCATTTCGTGGGAGCTTAAAATGAATGTAGTAACTGTGCAATTTGCTCATTAGTTTCATCAACCAACTCTGCACATAGTTCTATGCTAAAGTTTGGGAGCCTATGGTCACAGTATGTTCTGTTAATTCTGCTGATCCTCTAAAGCAGAGGGCCTTAATTAAAATTCAGTAAGATCTAGTTAGAGAAAATTTCCTCAAATAAAGATCCAGGACATCATAGTGTCTAACTTGCATTATGAGTCAGTGCCATATACTGTTTAGTGAAGTAGCCTAGTAGTTATATCAACATCTTATGTAGTCAACAACTGAATGTCAAATCAAATAAAGTACAATTCAGTAAAATTTCAATAATATTTATTGTCGGTTTTCTCTTTTTAGAGCATGTCATGTAAAATAATCTGGCTCACTTGCTTCTCTGACTGCTGTTTCTGACTGTGTGTGTGTCACTCACTGGAGTCTCAGTGCTCAATGTAATGCACAGATCTGATTGGCTGAGTAGCGTCATGTGTGATTTTTACAAGGCATGTGATTGGTCTGTGAGTTTCCCAGGCGCTAAAGCTACCATAAATGCTAGAAAAGTTACACTGATTAAAATAGGACCACCCGCTCAAAACGAAATAATTCAACAGTTTATCGTTTATAGGCCCAGGTCCGCATAGGACGGCGTCTGGGTGACCTTTTAGTAACCTCTGCTCTAAAGAGATGCACCTTTGCACTGTTTAATTCACTAATTGCTTTTCAGGCACTGAAATTAATGCATTTGGAAAAAAATAACCATAAAATGTACAAAGGTTTTGGCACATTTTAAATGTTATTCAGCAAACAAATAGACATTCTGTAACTAAAATTTGTAGAAAATGGCATATTTAAGCTTGCTCTCTGTGACTGTATGCCACATTTATAGTGAGCGGCTCCAAAGTCTCTGTGACTGTTGCCTTTGCAATCTCATTTTCATCCATACAGCTTGTGTATTCTTGTTACAACAGAGGTTCTCAAGTAGAACTGTAGACACCCATGCATGTCTAATAAATACTTAAAAATCATTATTTAATGTGACATCATATCATAATAAATATATAGCAAAATGACATTAATAAATCAAAACTGCTTAATTTACAGGTCCAAGATGATACCTGGTAGTGTGGAAAGCTACTATGCTCAGCCAGCCGTGGTACCAAAGAGGAGATCCTGTAGACATCATTGATGAGACTCTCCACTAAGTCAAAGAAGCCATCAGATGCCCCAAACTCCAGAGAGGGATGAAACACCAATTCAGGAACCTGCAGGTCTAACTGAGCTTCAAAGAGAGGAGCCAATCCAGGCTTCTGGTCTGGGTCAAGCAATGAGAGTGGTTTAAAGAAATGTATGTTGTCAAGTGACAGACAAAAAGTACAGGGAGGACACTTTCCTAAATTCTCTTTCTGTAGCTTAAACATGAAACATAAATCATACCTGTATTGTCCAAGAAGAATTTTAGGGAACTCTCGATGCTATTGAAGAAGCCGTCTACGACCATTTCATCAACATAATCCATGTACGACCTCCATTCAGCTGATGAGGGGTCCGCGTTGAAGAGTGACAAGTTATCCTAAAATGTAATGGAAAAAAAACCTCAACAACACAAAGCTGTATAAATCTAGACTTTTACCATCTGGCCAGTCATCACTGCAGAGGCCAGAATGTTCATTTCCATCACTGACCTTCAGTAACAAATGAATCTTGGACCCGGAGGTGTGGATCTGGCTATAGGTTCTCTCTAAGCGCTCCATTTTATCCTCCAGACTGAGAAGGCTGTCTTTTTTTCCCTCCTTCCTCTCAAAGATGGGATTAGCCCACATCTTCATGATGCTCTGGATTTCATCCACGTTATCTTTGGTCCTCTGCAGTCGTTTTTCAAGGTCATGTACTGCTTCACGGACATCTTGAATGTACTCCCAAATCCCTAGAAGTGACCAGACATTAGAAGATGACTGCACATCAGTAAACTTTCAGAATCAAAGTGTTTCACAATTTTAAAGCTGAACTCCACCAATTTATTCCTAATTAAATTCAGAAAATTTTTACTGCATTATTATGTAGAAAACACATGTAGGTTCACAAGTTATTTTGGTTAGTATATAAACCTTGAGTAGTAAATAAACCTTGGTGGCGAGTCTGTACACAGTGACAGACAACTAGGGTACAACTACAATAACAACTACAGTGTATTGTGAGCATCCTGAACAATTCACATCATTCAATAAATAGTGTTTCTGTAGTTTTGGTGCAACAGCAACAAAACACAATATCCAGCCCAGAGTTTGTTTTCTTGAGGCAATGTACCTTTGCTTGTCCAGTTGATAGTGTCCTCAGCCTCTTTGAGCTGGATGTCAATATTTCTGAGCTGGCTCTGGATCAGAGGAAACTCCACCTCCAGCACTGTCTGAATCACCTTGTTGTACCAGCCAGCCGTAAGCTCCAGGTTGGCCACGTACTGCCACATCAGCTCTTTATTGGAGTAAATATCAGCAGCTAGATCTGGAATGTCCTCAGCTTGTCTGGCCTCCAGGTACTTAACCTCTCGCAACACTGACACCAACTACAACACAATAAATGAAAGAAAAATAAAAATAGTGATGAAAATTCCCATCTTCATTACAGAAAGAAACAGAATGAACAATAAAAACAAACGATGGTTGTGTTTTAGGAGTGTCAAATGCATGAAAGCATCAATCTGAAGGTGGCGACTCAAGGGCATTTATTTTGGAATGGTATAACTGATTACAATCAACCATAAAAATATTTCAGACTCATTTTTGCCCAAAACACATATTTTGACTTTTTTTAAGAAAAAAAATCTTTTTGACTTCTTTTGTAGAAACTGTTGCCTGGTTGGACAAGCTTTTTAGAATATTGGCAAAACTTCAGTTTATGATAAAACATATTACACAGTGTATTATTACCTTTTCATTACAATATTTATTTTGTACACATGTGAAAGTTCATGCTGTTAGGACAGTATTTTTGCCAATTTTCCATTTTTCTCAGATATAGCAGAAATTGCATGGCAGAGCATGGATAGGTGCTAGCTATGGATATGGATGATGTCTGAGATTTTAAGATGTTGAATTGTTTCTCAAACAGTTATAACTGCTGTGAGGGATTAACACCTCTGCTGGGTTTTCTTGTAAGAATGAGAGCAGTGCTGTCCAACAGTCATCAGGATTGGTCGAAGGTTGACATTAAGACCAATACACTTTGAAATATCCAAAGACAGCAAAGTGACAGCTGCATTCCAACATGGTTGGTGGCAGGCAGCTGGATTTGTGGGACTGGAGCTACCACGATACGCTGAAATACGCTGAATTATGGCGGGGGGGGGGGTAAATGAGGCTGGAGAGGTTGGAAGCATTAAAGCAGAAGCAATAGTTCTAGAAGATTGCTGGATGGGTACAGACATCAGGGAATTTAGTTTTGTGAAGGAATGAATGCCTCCCATTTTTAGGAGACTCTTGAGGCACCCTGGGGAGCACAGAGTCTGGAGCACTAGTGGAGCAGTGAATGGTGGGAGAGAAATGACAGTTCCTTGCTTGAAATGTGAGCACTGAGGTTCATGTCAGCAAAAGACCAGAGGGAAAAACAGGAAAAAACAACAAAGCTAAACTGTGGGAAAAGAGAAATGGCAGGAGTAGTTAATATGAGAACGGAGTGAAGTGTGCTTGGGTCGAGTTAGATATTAGCTAAAGGGGGAGGGGGCGCTTTACCTGCTGTGGGCTTGTTTCTGATTCTCAGTCACAGAGTAGTCCAATAGCAGCCATTGTATAGTGACATACTGTATTAATAATACTACTCAACAAGGTTCCTGACAAGACTGACTTCAATGCAACGGCATGTTAACCTACTAGTTTTAATGATATACTACTGTATAAAACACAATGATAGTCATACTGCTTAAGTGCCTTTTGAATGCTGTTTTTAATTTTTCCAAAAATTGTGTATGATTACTACCATTTAAAATGTTATGAAATAGCATATTGACACTGTATGTTTACATACAGCAATTATAATATTTCTACTGTCCAAAGAAAAATCTCTATAGGCAATTTTTCTTTTTCTACATAACTGGAGCTCAGCAGCTGCACATTATGCTCCAAAACTGCTTTGAATAAAATCATTTCATATTAATTTACATTGACACCAAAGAATGCACCTGTAAAGTTACCATGACGGAGATGCTTGTTTTCTTTTATACACTGATGCCTGTTTTATATGCAGATGAACTATGCAATATATATTTTATTCAATAAGGTTTATGGAATATATTTCATCTACAACCCCAATTCCCATGAAGTTGGGATGTTGTGTAAAACATAAATAAAAACAGAATACGATGATTTGCAAATCCTTTTCAATCTATATTCAATTGAATACACTACACAGAGTGCATGTTCAAATGGATAAACTTTATAGTTTTTTGCAAATATTCACTCATTTTGAATTTGATGCCTGCAACACGTTCCAAAGAAGTTAGGACAGGGGCAACAAAAGACTGGGAAAGTTGAGGAATGCTCAAAAAACACCTGTTTGGAACATTCCAAAGGTGGACAGGTTAATTGGAAACAGGCGAGTGTCATGATTGGGTATAAAGGGAGCATCCCTGAAAGGCTCAGTCGTTCACAAGCAAGGATGTGGTGAGGTTCACCACTTTGTGAACAACTGCGTGAGCAAATAGTCCAACAGTTTAAGAGCAACGTTTCTCAACATGCAGTTGCAAGGAATTTAGGGATTTCATCATCTACAGTCCATAATATCATCTAAAGATTCAGAGAATCTGGAGAAATCTCTGCAAGTAAGCAGCAAGGCAGAAAACCAACATTGAATGTCCGTGACCTTCGATCCCTCAGGCGGCACTGCATTAAAAACCGACATCATTCTGTAACGGATATTATCACATGGGCTCAGGAACACTTCAGAAAACCACTGTCAGTGAACACAGTTCGTTGGTCCATCTAAAAGTGCAAGTTGAAACTCTGCCATGCAAAGCAAAAGCCATATATCAACAATATTTGCAAAAAACAATAAAGTTTAACCGTTTGAAGATTAAATATCTTGTCTTTGTAGTGTATTCAATTGAATATAGGTAGAAAAGGATGTGCAAATCATTGTGTTCTGTTTTTATTTATGGTTTACACAACGTCCCAACTTCACTGGGATTGCTCACTAGAGAACCAACAGTGTCCTATTTAAAAGATAATAGAATTATGGGGAAAATTTTCTTACAGAAAGAGGTTAGCATTACTTCAATAACACCAAAAACCAAATTATTTTGCTCACTGTTATCATGACAGAAACATTTCCCACTGTCCCTTACGGTATGTACACATCTACAAGAATTCTGTCCTACCTGTGGGTTGAAGTTGACCGTGATGCGTCTGGTGGTCGGGTCTCTGGATAAGAGCGGCTGATTAAGATTGTACTGAGACTTCTCTCCCACAGAGTCTGTCCATTTGTCATAAAGCTTAGAGGAGTATCTAGAGGAGCATGAATGGAGAGATTAATATAATGGAGAAAGCTGAAACAATCAACAGTCAATCATAGTACTGGTAGACAAGTCTCATTTCAAACAATGTTCAAGACAGTTTTCGTGGACAAACGGAAAAAACGTCACTTCATTTTAGTTTTAAAAAAATCATCAGAGGTTTTTTAGACGTACAGTAGCTCTGCTTTCACAAGGTCCTGCTGCACTGTCACACTGTGAATCCATGCTTTACTGATGTATAGCTATTTTAGTTTTATTGGCCTGAGGACTAACATTCAACATGATGAACAACCAATCATGTGAAACATGAGGAGGAGTCTCCAAAGAAGGAAAAACCACCTAAATATGTGGAATGCTTAGAAGATTATAAATGAAACTGTAACTGCAAACAAGCAACCAAAAAAAAAAACACAACAATACACATATGAGCCTGTTATAAAGGCGTATAATTTAGTCATCTTCTCATAGTCTTTGCTATTAGTTAGCCTATCGTTTTATGGAATCACACAGCTAGCAAGATGAGTGGGGACCCTAAAACAATCCAAAAGGCTAGAGCCAGCCCTGGAGACAATCAGATCTTAATATCCCGATTATACATTCCAGGGCGGGGGCACATAAAACATTTTTCAAGATGGTCTGCCTCTCTGCCAAATATTCAAATATTTAAGAAAAAGGGAACATAGAGCAAGACACATTTATCACAAGTAAAGACGGGAATATATGTCTGGTGCCTTCAGCAATCTCTTTCTAAGCTTATCATGAGGGTCAGCACACTTTTCATTGGAATTCTCCACACCAGATGTAGGGTTAATTATCTTATTGCAGTTGCAGCAGAGTCCCATGAAATCAAGCAGCTCCATGGTACACATAAATCATAAGCCTCTGTGCCAAGAAGTAATAACTAGAGATGCCCTGTAATAGCCCTAACTAGATTGCTTGTGTAATACTAGTGATTATTATCATGGAACACGAGGGCTTAATTTTTGACTGGAGAGAACAGGTCTTTTCCATGTGTAATTCATCATTTAATCAGTGGAGAGATACGCAATCTGGGTGCATATACTGAAGCACATACATGTGCGTACAACTCCAACAGCGTGCAGCACAGGCATATATGCTAAAAACATTCTGCAGAGCTGTTGGACTTTGAGTGCTACTGAGGGAAAGCAGCGAGTCTGAGAAAATGAGGCCCCTGTGTAATAATCCACAAACACTGGCTTTTCAAATGAGCAAATAAATCATGTTAGGGACTGCATGTCTCAATTCAATTCCTTTATATTTCTGCCTTCCACCCATGCTTGGGGGCTTACACAAGAACATATGTCTACTTTGCAATAAAATAAAGTTCATTATGTACCATAATAATCTCAATATTAAGATGATGTCAGTGTAGCAAATGGGCACGCACACGATAAAAAATAACAAGAATGCTTATGAACAGTGTACTTCTCAATATCTCGATTGCGGACAAGCGCAAAGCACTAACACAAACGCTCCCGGCGAGGAATGGTAAAATGCGCAATAATGGGAAAAATGCATAACACAAGCTTTCATATGAAAGCTCTTTAGTAACTCACCTTTTGAGCAACAGCATCATTTCGTCATATTTCTGCATGACTTTTACTCCCTCTGCTGATTCTATACATCTAGTTAGGAGAAAAAAAACAGAGTTAATGGAGCAGAAAGCATAATGTCATTAGAAGGTTCAGTGCACAACAATACATTAGATCACTAATGTTGTCAAAGCAAGCTGAGAACACAAGAACACTTACGGATGACTGATATATCTGAAGTTGTTGTATGGGACCTGTATACGTTCCTGTAGTTGCTGGGCCCATTTCAGTCCACCTGCTACAACAGGCATGTTCTTATTGACAAGGGTGTAACCTGGGATGACAACAATGAAGAGATTTGTAAAGAACATGTGGTCACCTTACTTCACAACCATGCTATAAACACGTCATGGCAGATGTCATGTGTTGCCATAAATTGGCATGACAGGTTATGTCCAGTAATGTAACAGTGTGGTGTTCCTATTATCGTTTATGCCATAGCAGATACTATGTTTGATGTCCTGACTGCTTACAAGACAAAAAAACACTTTACTGTAGGCTAAATGACACTTACATAAAGTTGTCATTAAAACTGACATAGCCCTACATAACTGTTTATAAATGCTTGTTGTAATAAGTGTCATTCACTATAAAGGTTACATTTGCCAAGTCAGCTAAAGTAGCCTTTATGACAGATGTCGTCGTCTGTTGTATTCAGCATTTATAAACAGTTATGTAGTGTTATGTCAGTTGTAATGACAACCTTATATAGGTGTCATGTAGCCTTATGAACAGCACTCTACAGTAGTTACCAGTAGAGTTACCAACAAAACAATGGGCCATCTGCAATGAACCATTTACATTGTATAGAAGCTGGACCCAGTTATCCAGCTCTTTTCAAAGGGCACCAGCTTTGGACAGTTGTGTCACTTTTTATCAGCTTCTTGTGAAGTGGATAGTGTGAGTGCCTTACAGACACAGACCTTTAAAATGTTTTTGGAGCAGTTCACATGCAAAATGATATAAATCAGATTTTTCACCTAACCATTCCTTTAAGATATTATTTAAGCTGTTTCAGCAATTGGAATGTTTATTTAATCCGATACACAATGAATGTTCCTCTCCTTGGATCACCACCTTATCGTGGTGGAGGGGTTTGCGTGCTTGAATGATCTTAGGAGCTATGTTGTCTGGAGCAAAAGCTCCTGGTAGGGTCTCCCATGGCAAACTGGTCCTAGGTGACAGGTCAGACAAAGTGTGATCCATAATAACCCCTATGAAGACAGAAAAACAGGACTTGTGTACCCTGCCCGGAACAGGGTTACCGGGGCCCCACCCTGGAGCCAGGCCTGGGGGAGGGGCTCGCCAGCGAGCGTCTGGTGGCCGGGCATTTACTCATGGTGCCCGGCCGGGCCCAGCCCGAAGGAGTTACATGAGTCCCCCCTCCCATCGACCCACCACCAATGGGAGGGGCAGTAGTAGGGGTTCGGTGCGTTGTGGATCGGGCAGTGTCCGAAGGCGTGGGCCTTGGCGTTCTGATCCTCGGTTGCTGAAACTGGCTTTTGGAACTTGGAACGTTACCTCACTGGCGGGGAAGGAGCCTGAGTTGGTGCGCGAGGTTGAGAGATACCGGCTATATATAGTCGGGCTCACCTCAACACACAGCTTGGGCTCTGGGTCCAATCTCCTTGAGAGGGGCTGGACTTTATTCTTTTCTGGAGTTGCCCATGGTGAGAGGCGGCGGGCAGGTGTGGGCTTTCTCATAGCCCCTCGACTCGGTGCCTGTATGTTGGGGTTTTCTCCGGTGGACGAGAGGGTAGCTTCCCTACGCCTTCGGGTTGGGGAACGGGTCCTGACTGTTGTCTGTGCTTATGCACCGAACAGCAGTTCAGAGTACCCAGCCTTCTTAGAGTCCTTGGGAAGGGTGCTTGAAAGTGCTCCTCCTGGAGACTCTATTGTCCTACTGGGGGACTTCAACGCTCACGTGGGCAATGACAGTGAGACCTGGAGGGGTGTGATTGGGAGGAATGGCCTCTCTGATCTGAACCCGAGTGGTGTTCAGTTTTTGGACTTCTGTGCAAACCACAGTTTGTCCATCACGAACACCATGTTTGAACACAAGGATGTCCATAAGTGCACATGGCACCAGGACACCCTAGGCCGCAGTTCAATGATTGACTTTGTAGTCGTGTCATCGGACTTGCGGCCATGTGTTTTGGACACTCGGGTAAAGAGAGGAGCTGAGCTGTCAACTGATCACCACCTGGTGGTGAGTTGGATCAGGTGGTGGGGGAAGATGCCGGTCAGACCAGGCAAGCCCAAACGCATTGTGAGGGTTTGCTGGGAACGTCTAGCAGAAGAACCTGTCAGATTGATCTTCAACTCACACCTCCGTCAGAACTTTGACCAGATATCGGGGGAGGTGGGGGACATTGACTCAGAATGGGCCATGTTCCGTTCCTCCATTGCTGAAGCGGCTGACTGTAGCTGTGGCCGTAAGGTAGTTGGTGCCTGTCGGGGCGGTAATCCTCGAACCCGGTGGTGGACACCCCAGGTGAGAGATGCCGTCAAGCTGAAGAAGGAGTCCTACCGGGCATGGTTGGCCTGTGGGACACCAGAGGCAGCTGGCAGGTATCGACAGGCCAAGCGATCTGCGGCTTCAGTTGTTGCCAAGGCAAAAACCCGTGTATGGGAGGAGTTTGGTGAGGCCTTGGAAACTGACTTTAAGTCGGCTCCGAAAAGATTCTGGCAAACCGTCAGGCGACTCAGAAGGGGAAAGCAGTGTGCCACTAGCACTGTATATAGTGGAGATGGTGTGCTGCTGACTTCGACTGAAGACGTCATTGGGCGGTGGAAGGAATACTTTGAGGACCTTCTCAATCCCACCGACACGTTCTCCAGTGAGGAGGCTGAGTCTGGGGACATGGGAATAGGCTTGTCCATTACTGAGGCCGAAGTCGCTAAGGTAGTTAAGAAGCTCCTTGGTGGCAAGACTCCAGGGGTGGATGAGATCCGCCCTGAGTTCCTCAAGGCTCTGGATGTTGTGGGGCTGTCTTGGCTGACACGTCTTTTCAACATTGCGTGGACATCGGGGGCGGTGCCACTGGCTTGGCAGACTGGGGTGGTGGTGCCTCTTTTTAAAAAAGGGGACCGGAGGGTGTGTTCCAACTACAGGGGAATCACACTCCTCAGCCTCCCTGGCAAGGTCTATGCAGGGGTACTGGAGAAGAGAGTCCGGCTTATAGTCGAACCTCGGATCCAGGAGGAACAGTGCAGGTTCCGCCCTGGTCGTGGAACACTGGACCAACTCTTCACCCTCTCCAGGATTCTGGAGGGTTCATGGGAGTTTGCCCAACCAGTCCACATGTGCTTTGTGGATCTGGAGAAGGCATTCGACTGTGTTCCCCGGGGTATTCTGTGGGAGGTGCTTCGGGAGTACGGGGTACATGGCTCTTTGCTACGAGCCATTCAGGCCCTGTACAAACAAAGCTGGAGTTTGGTTCGCATAGCCGGCAGTAAGTCAGACTCGTTCCCAGTGAGAGTTGGACTCCGTCAGGGCTGCCCTTTGTCACCGATTCTATTCATAATTTTTATGGATAGAATTTCTAGGCGCAGTCATGGGATGGAGGGTGTCCGGTTTGGTGACCTCAGGGTCACATCACTGCTGTTTGCAGATGATGTGGTCCTATTGGGGACATCAGGCCGCGAACTTCAGCTTTCGCTGGATCGGTTTGCAGCCGAGTGTGAAGCGGCTGGGATGAGAATCAGTACCTCTAAATCCGAGACCATGGTTCTCAGGCGGAAAAGGGTGGAGAGCCCTCTCTGGGTCGGGGATAGGCTCTTGCCTCAAGTGGAGGAGTTCAAGTATCTCGGGGTCTTGTTCACGAGTGATGGTACAAGGGAGCGGGAGATTGACAGGCGGATTGGTGCTGGGTCAGCAGTGATGCGGGCTCTTTACCGGTCTGTTGTGGTAAAGAAAGAGCTGAGCCATAAGGCAAGGCTCTCGATTTACCGGTCGATCTACGTTCCCACCCTCACCTATGGTCATGAGCTTTGGGTAATGACCGAAAGAATAAGATCGCGAATACAAGCGGCCGAAATGAGTTTCCTCCGCAGGGTGTCTGGACTCTCCCTTAGAGATAGGGTGAGAAGTTCAGTCATCCGGGAAGGACTCGGAGTAGAGCCGCTGCTTCTTCACGTCGAGAGGAGCCAGCTGAGGTGGTTCGGGCATCTGGTTAGGATGCCTCCTGGACGCCTCCCTCGGGAGGTGTCACAGGCGAGTCCACCTGGGAGGAGACCCCGGGGAAGACCCAGGACACGCTGGCGCGACTATATCGCCCAGCTGGCCTGGGAGCGCCTCGGAATCCCCCTTGGAGAGCTGGTGGAAGTGGCTGGGGAAAGGGAGGTCTGGGCTTCATTGCTTAGGATGCTGCCCCCGCGACCCGAACCCCGGACAAGCGGAAGATAATGGATGGATGGATGGATGGACAATGAATGTTCACATAAGAACAAGTGTTATGCATAAATACATTAAGAATTACATATTAAATGACAGAGAAGGGTCTGCCTTTTAACTGAAACCTCTCGTGGTTCTTATTATTGTCAATAATCGAAACTGAATCTCACCGAGCTCCTCCTCGCTCTGCATGTGCCTTTTGTACAGAGTCTTGCAGCAGTCGAGCTCCTTGTCAAACATCGTGATCAGCGCAGGGTATTTCTTCTGAGCATCAGCTGCTATCAGGGGACGCTCCAGAAGACTGCCAAACATGTCCAGAACCTGCCAAAATACACACATTCCAGATCTACATAGGAGTATATTCTCAAAAGTAAAAGTGGAAAAAGGAGGTCATTGAAGCAGAACCATAGAACAAACACTTTTGGTTCTGTAAAGAACCATTTAGGTAAATGAAAAATGTTTTATAGGACCCATATTACAATTTCTTTTATTTTACAATTTTATTATACACTTTTCTTTTATTTTATTTTTTTTTTGTTTAAGTGCCAAAAAAGTTTTTCCAAGCCCTTGTGATTAAACAGGCTGTTTTGTTCCTGTTCCTTTCAGAGTACCCCTAAGAGAGGGAGAATCGGGGCAACATCTGCACCTTAAACAAGAAGATTGGTCATACTGTAAAGCTAAACCACATCTGTTAGGGAAAATAACCTGGATAAGCAGACTGTATTGTTTTTATAGCACCCAAAATGATAATAATGTTAAAAAGGGGCCTCTTGCCCTGCTATCAAGTCAAACGTCACCTCTACAGAACGTAACAAATTGCATTATTTGCATATCAAATCATTTCTAGTCTGCATTTTTCAGACTACATGTTCTTTATGAAGTACAACACTATACATCTTATATTCTAAGAATGAAAGAGGGCTCTATGAAATTAAGTCTTCATGATTCCACTTTATTTTAATAGGCAAAAGATATAAGACATGTCAGCACCACAGAAACACAAATTATTTACAAAATCACACTATTGTGAATATATGAATTACATAATTATGTAAGTTAGTGTTAGTGATTTAATGGTATTACTATTATTATTGCAGAAACAATAACCATAACAATTTATACTAAGAATAGCATCCCACATTTAGTTGGTAAGTGTAAATGATTCTTAGAGATGGCACAGATCAGGGTGAACGAAACTCGACAAACTGCAAAACACACACACAAACTTCTCTTCAGCAAGACAACTGAAATGTAGCCAAATTATGGGTTCACTATAGCTAGAGTGCAATGCTGGTGCTTGCTAGCTAATTAAACTGTAGTGAAAAGCAGCCTTTTGATGAAAATCGATCTCAATAACATTTTTAGAGTGGTATGCTAAAGGGGCATTTTACTCCATGTCTGAGAGAACATCTTACCCCAAAAGTCGAAGTTAAAAAAAAAACTACTTTTTTCTCTCAAAACAAATTGTACTTCTCTTTCCACAACCTACAATCACACGTTTATCTGATCTTGTCTTGTATAACATCATTTATATTCACATATCACTATTTTCCAATGCCAAAAGCCATTCAGTAAACGTGTCGAGATGATATTTAGCCCCATCTTTTCATAAGGAGCAGGTGGGGTCATATTACTGGAGGAGGGGAGCTCTTCCCTGACATTTCCCTATGCATATAACCTCTGTTCTGATATATTGTTGTGGATGTATATATTGTGTCTCACTGAAAAAGCAGTCCAGGCTGAAACACTCCTTATCTCCACTGTCAATGGGCGGAGCTAAACTGCTGTAGACTGAATAGGCAGATATATTTAAATGATAAGGTCTTCATGGCATCACAAAAATGTGTTTTTAAAACTTAACTTTCCATATATGGACCATATTTTTATGGATCATGGAGTAATTTTTTTTTTAATTGTTTTAAAAATGTAACAATGCTCATATTCAACATCAACCTTTTATATCAAGTTTTCTATGATATGGGCCCTAAACGTTTAAAGTACCTCTATTTAATGTAATGGTTCTATACCAATTTAAAGACTTTCCTATATGTCCAAGCCAAAAACCACTTAGGAACTTTTCTTTTTAATAGTGAATGGCAGAAACTACATGAATTCAAATATGAAGGCACGTTCCTGTGTGATGCATGGCTCATGTCAAGCTTTGTTACTAAAAACCTGTCATGATTTGTCTCATGTGTGCAGACTAGTCATAAAATCCAGCCTGCATTCCTGACAGTTTCATTATGCAGATAGGCCAAATTCATAAGAGATCAACAAAGAACAGACTGCACGTCCAAATGACTGTTTTACAATCAGAAGCCCGTCACTGGATTCACTGTAGTCAAGGCTTTAGCTCCCTTATATGGATGTCAGAATATGGTTTCGCATTCTTAGATAGAAAAACACTGTTGTCACAGCAACTGTCACTCACCTTGAAGGCATGCTCCAGGCCAGAAGAGTCATCAAAAGCCTGACAAAAAATTGCACCCAGGCGTCGATCTGTGTCTTCTACCTTGAGCTTAAACTCATTGAAATCAGCTTCAAACTCCTGCAAGATCACTCAGTTTAGTAAGTGAACTGATAAAGTGTTTAAGCATATACTGGTGCGTCTGAACCGCTTTGCTGTATGTTGTATACGTACCGAATTATAAACATCAAGGCAGTCATAAGACTTCTCTGAAAATATTTTATATTTCTCCAGGAACTCCTCATGCAGCCACAGAACCTGCTGACCGAGAGATCTTCCACGAACACCTCCAAACTCCAGCTTCTCCAGCTTCATCACATCAACCACAGTCAGCAGCAAAGTCTAAAGGACAGATAAAACAGGGCTGTCACTATCAAGTAAAATAGCAATAATCTGCACAAAGCAAATCTGACACATTTTGCCCATGTGTTATGTACAACACTCGCACACAAGCCTAAATATGCTGTTTATGGACTGTATACGTGGAAAAAATACAAAATTCATCCTTCACATTCACTTGCATGTAGGAGAGGATTCCTTCATTTCCTATTTTTACTTTTTAAATTTACATTTTTTGTATTTTCTTTCAGTCTTGAGCTAAGTGACAGCCTTACTATATTCCTGCTGTCTTAGTAAAACAAATGTTAATTTCAGATGCATTGTGCGTGCATAATCACATCATGGCACAGTTTGTGCTTAGCTTGCAATCATACATACATCTGGGCCGGAGTTTCTGGATAATATAACAATATTGGAAAATTGGTAGTAGAGTAATCCTTAGATATCATGAAGACAAAAAGGGTACAGTACTAAGAAAATACTGCTTCCTGACCTTGGCCTGTCAAAAACCACCTCTCCACTCACTTCAATCATTTTTAATCTCTCCATGAAGCGGTCCAGCCCAGCAAACACCATGAAAGGGGAGAAGTCCCAGGGCTTGACCTCCATTCCATTTCTCCGGTACTGACTAAGGCTGTTTCTTCTGTCTTCAAAGACACTCTTGAAGTGTGTAAGTACATCCAGAGCTGTCTGCACACGTGCAAGGCTCTCCACCACCTCACCTTTCAGGATGTCCTCAGGGTTAAGATAACTCCGAGCCTACAAACAAGACATTTCAAAAAGAGAGTGATCAAAGCTTATAAACTACAGTACTGTCCAAAACTACAGTACTGTCAGATACCATCATTCATTCATTCAATTTCAGTCAAAACAGCCAGTAAAGTACAAGTTATTTATTTTCAGGAGATATTTCATAAGTAAGCACATATTAGATAATCCACTTGCATTATCAAAGGGAAGGTCGAAGAAAAATCAAAGAGGTCAACAATTAAAATATACAAACAGAATGGAACTCCCAACAACAGACCAAGACCTGGTAGACCACCAAAACTGTCACCATCAGATGAACAGTATTTAAAGCTTTCATCTTTGAGAGAGAGGAGAAAATCAAGCTCTGCTCTCACTTAAGATCTGAAAAAAATCCACGACTGCTTTTGTCCATCCTTCTACTGTGAGAAGACAACTCAGCATTATGAGTCTGAAAGGATGTGTAGCTGCCAGAAGCTGTTACTGAGAAAAAAGAAAGAAAAAAAAACATTTGCAAATTGAGCAGATAAACTGCTGGGGTTCTCCCAAGAAAGGATTGCCCACCTCACAGTCCAAACCTCAACATCACGGTCATGCTTGGCTCCTCCCACGCCCCCATGTGCTTTTTGTTTTCCTTTTGATAGTCCACATGCTACTTTGTTTTGGTATCCCTAGTGTTGCCCCCTTGTTTTGTGACTCCGCCCTTGATTGCTTTCGGCTGTCGCTCGTCTTCCTGGTGTCGTATTTAAGCCCTGTGTTTGCCCTTTATTTTCGCCGGTCTTTGTTTGGACGTATGTTTGAATTGTTGTTTGTTTGTAAGCCTGTTTTGACGTGCTGTTTGTATAGTTTGGATTTGTTTGTTTGGTTGTATTTCGTCATGTCTGTCCCTTATTCTATCCATGTTGGATCTTTGAAACTGGACTGTCATGACCACGACCCTGGATTTGCCCTCAATAAAAGTCGCTTATCTCAGCGCATATATCCACCTCCTCACTCTACGTTACAATCACTGAATGTGTTTGGATTTCTTTCAATAATAAGCAGCAGAAAATGCAACCAACTACTAAGACTGGACTTTTGAGGTATGGAAACAATTCTCCTGAAAAGAGTGGAACAGGTAATAAAGGTCAACACACTAAATGCTGATGTTATATTACATATTAATACATTACATATTAATTCTATATTGAACAGTGTTGCCTCAACAAACTTGTTTTCTTCACTTTACAATAACATTTCACATATTTAAAGAAGATGATAAGGTTAACAATACAGGGAAGAGTTTGAGTAAGTCGATAAAAAGCATATGCTTGGTCATACTATCTCTTAGTGGGCACTTTTAAACCTTTTTAAACATTGATCATCAGTTTTGTAGTTATGAGATTTTGCATAAATATGTTTATTGCCTAGAAGCAACACTGTGTGACAGTGGAATGGATTTAGCCAGTCACAAGCCAGGTCTAAGCTTTTCAGAGAACATGGCTCTATATCATTTCTTCCCATTATTGCACAATATTGCTTCAAGACAAAATACTCCAAAAGGACCCCTTCACACACTATTAGCATTTTTTTTATGTCCTTATATGTCATAATTGGGTCTAAAAAAATTAATCAAGGATCATTTTATGCAAGATTTTTTTAATTGCTCTCATAATGCGTGCAGTAGAGGTTTAATTTGTTGAGGCTTCTGTGTAATTTGTTGTCTGCTTTTTTTCCCTGACACTGAAAATTAACTTGTAAATTAAAGCCATTTTGACTGGAAATAAAATAAATGAGGGGTCTGACTTTTGGACTGCACTGTGTGTCACAGTTGAACGTGATTGAAACATACTGTGGAACATTGACATCACATTGACGTTTGTAAGAAAAAGTATCTCTGAAGTTGTTAACTTTATATAAGATGGTAAAAACAATCTTAACCTTATTGTACATTGAAATAAAGCCATGAAGTCATGTTTGGGATATTCTGTCATAAAATCTTCAGTGGTCATAAACTTTTAATGTAAAGGGTAGCAGGTTTTTACAAACTGTGTAAAGAAATATAAAGTTTTCATATGACATATGTGGAAAGATTTTTCACAGCTGCTTTTTGAGATTAAAGGAACAGTTCAGCCAAAAGGCACAAATCACCTTTTAAAATTACACTTTATACTATATACACTTTCAAATAAAGTGATCTTATAAATGCAGAATGTACCTGTTGAATGAAGAGATTGCAGATCTCTTGGAGGAGCACTATCACTCTGGCTGGAGTGTTGTAGTGCTTGGAGTTGGCCCACACTAGACACAAGGTGTGCATGAGGGGTGCAATTCGTCCTTTCACTTCACTGAACTCTATGTTCTCCAAGTCTTCTGTATGTCGCTGTATTGGCTTCAGGAAGGTATTAATGTCCTTTGCCTCCTCAAGAGCTTAACAGGAGGAACACAGTGCTTATATGTTGATGGACTTTATGCAACTGACAAACAAAATAAGAATATTTTTACAATTTGCTGTTTACCTCTCATGACATCCTGTACCATATTTCTAAAAGCAAGGTAATAGCTACTCTCCATCGCATCCAGAAGTTCTGCCATCTTGGCCACTTTAGGTGACTTAAATTGGTCATGTATGCATTCAAGGTCCGCATATCTGGTGAAAACAAAAAGAGGATAAAAGAACGGGTGTTAACTGTAATAAATAAAAACTATACACAGGTTTCAAGAAGTAGCAACAGCAACAGTCAGCAACTGACCTGTTTTTCCAGAAGTTCAGCTCCTCATGTGGGGTAGGATTTTTGCCTTCCAGTAGCGGCTCAGACGAATCTCTCTTGAGAACCTCATGAATCTGATGACTCCACTCAATCACCATAGATTCAATAGAGTGGATGATGCTCTTATCAACCAGATCCCCTCTGTGGAAAAACAGTGCTATTTGTACACTTGCATTATGACTAAGGACCTTTAGCAGACATTTTCCTGGAGTGCAACACGGTTTGTTCATTTCCCCGTCCAAATACACACCTACTGAACCCAGCAATTAACAGATGAGCTGATACAGATATGTGAGCAGGGAAAGTGTGCTGGACTCCTGTGGCTTCATTTACCAAACATGCTTGAAATGAATTTCAAATTTGTTCTTAAGATAAATCCACAGTGAGTAATTTATAAATATCATTTATATTTATAAATCATATTATTCCCAAAACACATACGTTAGCACTGCCATTTGTACATCACAACAGAAACCTGCATTCATCTATGCACATTTCCAATGCAAATTCATGATTTATACAGCACAGTACTGTATTTAATAATGGCAATGAGTGTGTTTATGCATGTGAAAACACCATATATCATTAGAATAGCTGCAAATAAACAAATACAGTAATACAAACTTTTTTTGTTGTTGTTTTCAAAAAAGTAGATGTTGTGAGCTGAAAGTTTGGTTCTAGACTTCTCTTGTCTCCACAGCCATCACATATATTTGTTAAATTCCATCAGCAGCATATGTGATTTACCAGAGGGATGTTTAATTAGACAAACCTGTATTGGATGATGACTCCAAATAATACTGGACATCCAACAAGGAGAATAATTCAACTTTGCATTATATTAATGTTATTTGTATTCATTCTAATATCTGTGTTTTTTCTGCATAAATAAGAATGCAAAGACTCTTGCAGAGAACTGTAAATCACTTCTTAACATGCAGGTACCAATTTACAATAGGACTACGCTTATTAAGCATTTATGAATGGTTTATAATGTTTCATTCCATCATAAAATGTTTAATTCCTGATGAGCTGTTATATCTGATCAACATGAATATCTGACAGGTATATTGTTATTGATATATCACTACTAAATTTCCTTCGGGATCAATAAAGTATCTATCTATCTATCTGATGGAGAAGATAAAGTAACACAAGTAACAGGCAAGATCTGTGGTTTAACAGTATAGATGAATGTTAGCTCACTATTTGGCGAGCAACAGGTCACTGCTGCCCATTTAATGTATGTAAAACTCACTTTACAAGGCAATATCCAGGTTAACACCCTACTGCATTCATTTGCGCTTCATTTCTATGTACTACCCTTGTTTCATTACTAAGTTTTAGATGGAAATGAAAGGGCTGAAACATCCAGCAGATAATCGGCCAAGAATTGTTTTTCTCCATTGTATCTAGGTAGATATAGCTAGGTCAGTCCTACTGTTTAAAACTTTAAGAGCTGGAGAGAAGTCCAGACCAATGTCATGACAAAAAGCTTAACTCTAGGCCTTCTGAAAGTGCCAGATATGTCCCTGACTGCACATACAAGAGCAGACAAATCAGTGGGTTGTTAGAAATGGAAAACAGCAGCAGCAGCTCTATACCAGAGATCTCTACTGAAGGAGTCACTGTGAAACTCCTCCAAAGTAAAATATACGCTAACGTGACTGTTACAAGCTTCAAGTGAAACATGGTTTGTCTTTTTGATGCTTTGAACGTCTATGTTTAACAGAGAACAGCCAAAAGATATTTATGCAAATCACTGTTAGCTCTGCACTAGCAATTTTTTGAAATCCCGTATGGATGCCAGCAGAAATTAGCATTATTAGAGGTGGGTTTTTTCCTCATGTTTTGACATGGCAAGTTTTGATATTTATATCCTGAACTGATGTTCTAATAGTCATGGTTTCTCACTGGGGTATACATTCTTGTATTATATCTTTTGTTCGCACATTTTTGTAAGTCACTCTGGATAAGAGTGCCTGCTAAATGACAAAACGTAAATGATTCCAGCGATTTCCTTGCTTTTCTTTGAAGTTTGAACTGATATGTAAACACAAAGTTTAAATGTACCATTCACTTTCCAGTCCTTACAGTCTATGTATGTAAAACAGGCATGAACAGTTTTTGTGATTTCACGAGAACCAGCTCATTTACATATATCAACCTTTTTTAGTATAGCTCCACCCATTCACTCTGACGTTTTAGGGAATGTTTCAGCTCTGAGTGCTTTTTGAATTTTTGCTCTTTGAATTTATCCTATGTCAGTCTTCAAGGCATAATAACAAAGACAGCCTGTTCAGTTCTAAGGGATAAAAGAGGTTGTATTATAGTCATGTGAAAATGAATTATGACCCCTTTTGGTACATAAAACCAGACAGATGTTCCAAGTGGTTCTCAAGGGGAAAAATAAAATACAAGAAAAGCGTGGACTACAAGCCCTTTAAAATATATATATTTTTTTGCATTAATGTGTGAATCCATTTAACAGAACTGGAACTGAATCCATAACAGATCCGTAGACTGGAAAAACAAAAACAAAGCAACACTAGAAAGCAATGATAAACTTCAGAGTCTCACTTTCTTTCAGCTTATGGACTCAGTCAGGAGGAGAAAAAGAGTGAAAGCATCTCAGCCGAAAAAAAGCCTTCGAGGCAGATCGCTGTTGTTCTTTTAATGGATTTCAGCTCTGCTATAACTCACGATATGGCAGCTTCAGTTCCAAGTTCAGCAGACACTGTTAAGCTTTCTGTGGAAGCTGTGCCAGACTGCAACCATGAAGCAGAGAAGAAAGTTTGTTTCAGGATGGTTGTACAAGACGAGCTCTTAAGGTGATTTCTTCTGTAATTGCTGATGCTGAGCTGCACACACTATAGACCACGTTCTTCAGTTCCAGCCCTGGCAAAAGATCTCAAATACAAATAATAAGCAGTACACATTTTAAATAAGACCACATGTTCCATCCTACCTCTTTTCTCTCTCAAAAGCAGCCTGTTCGATTCTCTCTGACCCTGGGGGGAGAGGAAGGAGAGTTTTGCCTTTGACTTGTCCAGCGACCACAAACACACTGGTCTTCAGGGCATGGACGTGTCGCATTAGGTCCTCAGAGACAACGTGCGGCCACTGACAGTGGTTTTTGTTGTTGAGCAGCACTGGAACCACAACCTAAATGGGTTAAGAAAAACTGCAAACTCAGAGCAGACTTTAAGACTAGGGTCTATTATGAAGGAGGCCTTAGTATAACATTTTTGTCCAGCCCCTAAAACTGAACCACAGACCATCACAGATTAAAGATTCAGAACTTTAAAACAATGTCTTCTTATTATCTTATTCTTATAAACATATAGCATATAGCCTACTATGTAATATTAGTATTTATACTATATTATATATATATATAAGTATTTTTATCATCACAATCAATAGAAATAGGTGATGCTTTTAAGTTATGGGCTACACCAGTTTTGAACGTGGGCTCTGATAGCAGGACATTTCCAGAAACATACATTGAAGTGAACTACTGAATTGACTCAGTTTAACTCAACCTATTCAAGCATTAATGAATAAACAAATAAATAATAGAAAATCTGCAGGGACCTGTGAAACTTTTATTAATCAAATGCAGGCCAAGATAACTGCCCAAAATGGGGCCTGTGGGTTAAACTTGTCATGAATGTCTGATTTGGCCCACCAGAAACTTACTTCCTATTTTTTTATTTAACATTCATATACTTTTAGTAACAGTGAGGACCCCTGGGAGCACCACAGAGCAGGTATTATTTGGGTAGTGGATCATTCTCAGCACTGCAGTGACACTGATGCAGCGATACCGTGTTAGTTGCGCTGGTACAAGTGAATCAGACACAGCAGTGCTGCAGGAGTTTTTAAACACTTCAGTGTCACTGTTGGACTGAGAATAGTCCACCAACCAAAAATATCCAGCCAACAGCATCCTATGACCACTGATAAAGTACTTCAGAATGACCAACATAAACTGTGCAGCAACAGATGAAAGGCTACAAAGTGGACCAACAAGGTAGGTATGTCTAATAGAGCGGACAACGAGTGGACAGTGTTTAAAAACTGCAGCAGCACTGCTGTGTATGACCTGAGAATGCTGAGAATGATCCACCCCCAAATAATACCTGCTCTGGGTTCTGACCACTGAAGGACAGGGTGAAAGGGGGCTAATAAAGTATACAGGGAAACAGATGGACTACAGTCTATAATTGTAGAACTACAAAGTGCACATATATGGTAAGTGGAAATGATACAAAGGAGGTGGTTTTAATGTCATGACAGGTGAATATACACACTTTGTACAGTGAATGGTATACAGTTCACTATAAACAATGTGCTGCACCTACATTGTAAGTACATATAGATGCGAATTGGCCCCCTTTGTCCAGTGGTCAGGACCACCATTGGATTGCTTGGGTGGTCATCACAGCAGTGAAACTTACATAGCCTAGTTAACATATTTTTGAATGGTTTTCTTAGATTCAGGTGCTGAAAGTGGCCCCTCGGTAGTGGAATCGTGCAGTCAGTGATCCGCCTTTACGCACTGTGAACGTCTGAGTAGCGCCATTGTGAGCTTACCTGACCAATCAGAGCTCATTATAATACAACGACACCTAAAGTACACACGGAAGTAAAGCTACTAAAGTGAAAAAGTAAAATGCCTACACTGTCTAAAACAGCTTCACCTTTGTATGAACTTTAATATCCTGTTAGAATACGTAGGTTAAACGCACAAAAAGTAAGTGAACTTTGAAGTAAGTGAACTTAGAAGTAGCGTACAAAGCGCCAACCATACGTAAACTGCGTAAAAGACTCTGCAGCGCTCAAAGCCAACGCTAGTTAACGTTACCTCTTCCACAAAGGCGGAGAACTGCTCCAGAGCGGAGCTGGACATGTCTCCGTGCAGTACGTTAGCCCTCATTGTGTCCGAGGAGAGAGCGGTTTGGCTCCGTTTGATGAAATAAACCGCTTTGTTCTTCGAAGCCCCGGCAAAGCCTGAAGCGGGTATCAGCTGACCGGCGGCGCTCAGAGACACCACGAGGGTCGTGTGGTCAGGTTTATCCAAGAAGTCCTGGATCACTTGTTTGTGCTCCTCCACCGCCAGGCATTTCTGCCAGCGGTCAGACTTGAGCTTCATGGTTTTGAGGACATATTCTTCTAAAAACCCGAGCCGTTTATCAGCCGCTGGAGACTCGTCCTCTTCCATGTTTGTGTCTTTTCTCTGGACTGGCAGCTCTGGTCACTGAGCAGTGTGAAGTTGTTACTGACCCATTGTCCTCACTCGCCTCCATAGTAACCCAGTGTTTGCATTAATGGACATGTTGCTCTGGGCGCTGAAGCTGGCCATTCTTCTCACACGTGGACGAGCACAACATTGCTTGGTTACTGTGTTTGACTCTTTTTTTGACCTCTTGGAGTCTCTTTCTCATGTTAGCGTAATTACATCTCCACTACTGACAGACTGCAGCCTAGCTGGCAGGACTGGAAGGCTACTGCAACTTGTGGGGTCACATGCTGACCATGCAAATAGGCCTAAGCCTGAGTTAATGAAACATAGACCCCCATCCATGTTTACACAGGCAAGGTGTGCTCTGAAAGCCCTTTCCGCCAGGTAGGGGAGAGAAAACAACGGCAAGTCAAAATACTGACTTAGTATCTCGAAATAATTCCATATTTTCTTAAAATATTGACTTAGTATCTTGAAATTATGGCTTATTTTGTACAAATAATTCCTTGCTTTCTCAAATGAATTGTATCTCTAAATAATTGTGTTCTTATAATAGTGGCTTATCTTCTCAAAATAATTACCTGGTATTTCAAAATATTACTTTTTACAATAATTACTTCTTAATATAATTGCTTATTTTGTCAAAATATTCAGTCAGTATCTCAAAATAAATACTTAAAGTCTTAATAAAGACTTAATATGTCAAAATAATGACTCATGTTCTCAAAGTGTTGACATTGTGTCTTGAAATTATGACCTTTCTTTTCTACAAGTAGTCTCAGGGTGTTTTGATATAAGGAGATGTTATTGAAATAATGACTTCCTTCTTGACAGAAATGTTGGAATTCATTTTAATGACAAAATGTTTTGTTACTGTCAAAAGAATAACTTGTCTTCTCTAAATATTGACTTAGTATATTGAAAGGATGACTTATTTTCTACAAATAATGTCTCTCAAATTAATTACTTAATATCTTTAAATAATTATGTTCTCAAAATACTGACTTATTTTCACAAAATAATTACTTAGTATCTCAAAGTAATGTCTTATTCTCTTGATATAATTGCTTAGTATCTCAATATAATTACTTATTTTCTCAGAATATACACTCGGTACCTCAGAATAATGACTTCAAATACTGACTTTCTGTCAAAATAATGGCTTATTTTGTTATATTGACACTGTGTCTCAAATTTATGACCTTCTACAAATAATGACTGAGTATCTTGATGTAAGCATATGTTATTGAAATCATGACTTATTTTCTTAAAATATTGACTTTGTATGTTAAAATGATGACTTATATTCTACACATAATGACTTAGTATCTCAAAATAATAACTTGAAAGATTGGCTTAATATATGGAAATAATGATTTTCTTTAAATTTAATAACTCACTGTTTTGAAATTGCAGGTCAAAACTTTGAGAAAGATCAAGAAAGTCAATACAACGGACAATATCCTTCACCTGGTGAGCCTCCATAGTTTGCTGTTACCAGTCCTAGTATTTATTTCGGCTATCCCACCAGGAAACGTACACTCAACAAATATAGTCTGCAATAACTATATGTTGCCATTGGATGGCACTAGAAGTGTGCACAGCATGAAAGCATTGTTCCTAAACACACTGATAAGAGTGCAGTATACTCAACACACTCCTGAGTGCTTTCTGATTTTACATTACGTCTTTGGCCTTATCATATATTTTCCCTTCTGTAAGGTTCTGAATTCTCATAGTGCACTACCAGTCAGGGTGTTCCACTCAATCAAGCAAATGTGAAAAGGATTTTGTTTCCCTGAGCAACATTTATAACACACTTGGCAGAAGAAAACACAAAGTATTTGTTTATATGCCGCTATTGAAATTGGCTTACAAACTGAATTATCAGTAGCATAATGTGAAATGTTTCTCTTTTGTTCCAGTTCAAAGAAGACCGTGACCTCTGGCTAAGCACAGAAGGCCACGGTACGCAGAGAAAGCATGCATGCAGCCCAGAAACCGAGGAGATTCGGGCCTTGGCTTTGAAGATTAGCATGACAGACCAAAGGCAGCCATCGAGGCCGGTCTTTCCATTTCAGAATCAAAGCCACTCTGCCACAATGATAGGAGCGTGCTGTTAGTAACTGCTCGCAGAGAGGCTATCCGGAAGCTTTGGTATGGCTCTCTTGTTGCCTGCATGTCTGTCTCCAGTGTGGGAGATATTTGTGTTGGTTTGGGCTCCAAACATTGCGTAGGAAAGTGATTCACAGACAAAGGTAAATTGATCTGCTTTTAAGGTAAAATATTTGAAATCTTGCTAATTATGGGCTGCTTGATGTGGAGTTTAGATAAGATGATTTGAAATGCAATCAGCCATAGACCTCTATAATGTTTCAGAGTTATATCCCATCTCTCCTCACTTCTTTTAGAGGGTTGCAAACAGTTTTACACGAAGCATTATGTACATCTCCTATGACAACATTACTTGATCTAATTAGGAGCTGATGCCTCTGGCCACACAGCTATGAAAACAAACACAGTCGTCAGTCTGCCTCAGTCTTGAACTTCCATTTGCACATTTTAGGAGGCAGCTGTAGCCCCCAAACTGTATTGTTAGGTCCAAACATCTGCTTCTCTGTTCTGCTTTGTAGCTGTAGTCCATATTTTCAATGGAAATTGTACAGAGAAAGAAGCTACGTATTAATGTGTCCAACTCACTGCAAACAAAAATAAATACATTCTCTCTGTATTTTCCGTTCTGCATACACAACTGGAGGCAAGACGCCAGACCGCCTCAACCCACAACAGTGCATTGAGTGATATATAGTTTTTATTACGTTTTCTGGTAGCCTTTGATTTACCATCAGAAAAATGCTAGATTGCAGTCACCCATTACCATGTTGTTTTTTGTTTGACATTTTTAAAGTTCTAGCTCTGTTTTGCCATGCCTATTTCTGGGATAAAACATAAGACAGTATAATATTATCAGATAATATAACCCTCAGTCAACTTCCCAATGATCCTCAGCTTCCCTATAGCCCCCAGTCAGCCAGGAATGGTTTAAGAAAAAATCTAATTTACATACTTTTATGCCAGATGTATTCATTTAGACAAGAAATGTTTGGTGTTCAGATTTTGCTTTTTAGCTTTAGCTGCAAGGAGGTATGAGGCGAATATTGCTGATAAAATACTGTAAGTCAATAGTCACCCAAATCACTAACCCTGTAAATACAACTTTCAACCCACTCAAACTGCATTAAGGTCTTTATTAAGGTTCTGCAGACTTGCTGGTGTGGCCATAAAAAGGAACAGCTCTTCACAGCTGAACGCTACATTTGGGTGTCTATTGACGACTAGTGTTTGTTAGCGGCATTAGCATTGTGGTTCCAGTTGTTATTACATTTTCTGGTAGTCTACGTTTCAGTCACCCATTACCACATTGATTTCATTTGACAGTTTCAAAGATGTGGCTCTGTTTTGCAATGTCTATTTTTGGAGACAGCGGGGCATAATTTTAGGATACTTCTGGCCTACTACACTAGCTCGAGCACAAGTCACAATGGCCTTCTTTCACAAAAGCATAGACAAAACAAAGCAACAGCCCACTCAAAATAATGCAAATAGCCCACTCAGCCCATTTCAAACAAATGAGCAAAGAGCGATTTAGACTCATTGTTTACCAAAATCATTTAGTCTTAAATAAATAAGTGTGCCTGCTGTCGTTTGTTCCTCTTAATTTATTACATGTTTTATTTTGGTATTAAAATTGTTCATGGCTGACCTCACGAGGCATCAGCGTAGATTTTCATTTGTTTGCTGTAATTCAAGCCAGATTTGTTGCATTTATATAGTTGCCTCTAAGTAGACTCAGTATTCCCCATGGCACTATAGATAGCAGTTTTGTTTCAAGATCGGACAGATATTTGAACAGCTTGCATGGAGAGTCTCAGATGATGAAGATCCCTGATTTCCCCTCTCAGCTCAGCAAGAGTGTGAATTTGGAATAGCAAGCTTAACGGAATTAAGGTATTATCTCTGTACAAATGACAGCTGATCAAATACAGGGCCATTTACCATTTGTAACCAATGGAGGGGGCTAAAACAACACCTCCACGATAAAAACGTTCAAGGAATAACAGATTGGCCTGGCTGGACGTGTGTTCTAGACTTGGCCTTCTGGGAGCTTTTCACATACACACGGCTCACATTTATGCATCCTTCTCACTGCTGTGAACACTCTTGGCTCTGACATTTATGACACTGAACAATTCATTTGCATGGAAATGAAAATTTAATTCCTTCAACAAAAAGAGGTTGTTTTTTACTCTATTAGTTTGCGTAAGTGTAATTGCTAACATAACTGACCTCAAATTCCTCAACAACTCAGTCTTGAATGAAACAACACACTGTCTGCCATATTGAATTAACACAGGTCTGATTGCATGGTTAAGTTTCCATGGGGAGGTCAAATATAATTGTGTAGAGTATGTATAAGTAGGAATGTGATCTGTTAAACAGCTCATTTGGAAAGGCATTTTATGTGGTATTGACCGTCAGACAGTATAATAGTTGCTAATTGAAAGCACTCAATCAGCTTCCCTGATCTCCCTGAAGTAGTGTGCATTTTTGGAGGTATTGTTTTAGTGTTGAGTTCTGTTTATGTAAACTGTTGTAAATGAATAGTTTGGCAAAAAAAAATGTACATACATTTTTTACACAAGTTTTCCTTCTTTAGTGACAAGGAGCCATGAGGCTAATGTTGCAGGCAAACACTATACGTCAATAGTCCCCCAAATGTTTTCCATGAATAAATCCCCAGAAACCTATTTTCATCCATTCAAACTACATCCAGTCTTTGTTACTTGGCTTGTTGATGTGGTTTGGGACTCACATAATTAAAAAAAAACTTCTCACTACTGACATGCAGGTGTAGGGCCACCACTATTTCTGCTTGCAGTTTCTGTTTCTTGTTGTACATAACTGTTAATGTTGAATTTTTGGACTGAAGATATGTTTATAAATAAAAACAACAGCATTTTGGCTTAATACCTGTTGTCTAAAGTGGCTGGGCCAGCGTTCAGTTTGCTGGTGAAAATTGGTCTGTTTTTTATAGCTCACAGTAAGACATATAATAGTGTCCTTCATCACAATGACAAGTCTGCTTGTCCTTATTGAAGACGAGGATGCAGTTTGTGCAGGTCCAGAGAGGTTTTGGGGATGTATTTACAGAAAAGATTGACTATTGACTTCTATTGTTTGTTACCAATGCTAGTTCCAGCTCCAACTAAAAAAGCTAAATTGTGATACTAAACATGTCTTGGCTGAGTGACTACATCTGTGGTAATCGGACAATTGCATGCAATTGCAAGACACTTTTTGTTTTAATAAAGAGTATTGAGGGCAAAATTGTAATTTGTAAACTTTGTAACTATAATCTTTGACCTCAAAATGACTTGATTTGGTTGTAATCATTCAGGTTTTTTAAATCTCCCCCTGTATTTCCTGCCGTGATGCATATTTACACCCCTAGTTGAAATTCTTTTTCTTCATGAACGTGAATGTTTGTCATTGTTTGGGCTGAGCTATTTGGCGTGACGTCGTCGCATCTAACTCAGTCTCTCCCTCTCTCTCTCAGCACAGGACATCTCGGCCTCCTCACTGGCAACTAGAAAAGCAGCCCTGCTGAGTGAGACTTGCCGTAATGGCTTTTGTTTCCATGTCCGTGCTACAGCATGTCAGGGCTATTTCTGGCCCAGCCGTCCTCTGCAGGGGCTCGACACGTTTGGCCAGCGCAGGAGGAGGAGGGGGCAGAGCGCAGACACTGCCAGCATGAGAACGCCTGATAAAATGCTTGGAGGAAGTCAGCGCTGTTTATCTGAGCCCTGGCATGGCTGCTCTGGCCGTTGAAATATGTAGCATGGCAAATAGCCGCAAATAGTTGCGAGCTCTGCGGCGTGCTATCTTAACGGGCTCCTTTTAAACACATGTGCAGGGCCCTGGAACATTGGTGGTTTCGAGCGCTCCGGGCCATGACTGGACAATTTTCATACTTTCACGCTTTGGTGAATGGCCAAGACCAACAAGCTGGAGCAGGGCTCACTCCGAAACAGGATATTGGGTTAGAAATGGCCGTCTTGGGACCCTCAATATGACATAAATAACAGATTTACTTTACACATTCACTGATCTAATGGAATCCCTTGCAGATTTCACACACATAAAACCTTTCACTAAATCTCATGATTCTTGAATAGAGTTGAGCATTTTTGCTCAAGGTGCACCTTAAAAACGCTGCCCTGAAAGTGAGTACAGCGGCATGGAAGTTGAAGCTGTCACATGCTGTTTGGAAAATTTGAATAAATGGCCTGCACTTCTAATCACTGACAGGTAATACAAAAAATCTGAAATTCATTTTGCCACCAAGACTAACAGTGAACTTATGACAAGCCTGAATGGCTTAATAGGCTGAAGTCACTGCTCCACCTGGGCCAGTCAGGCCTGAAACATTGCTCACTGATAACTGGGTTTGACTTGAGACATGATGTAACGCCCACTGATAAAACAAAGACCCTGGCCTGCTGGATGGAGCAGGAGATTAAAAACAAAAGGCCTTAGCGTCACAGCGCAGGGTTTGACCACTCACAGGTACTGGTATCCTACAATTCAAACCTTCTTTCAAATTCCGCCAGCGTTATGTCAATGGAAGTACGGCAGAGAAACTTTATTTGATTCTAAATGAGGGCCAGTCTTGTGTGAACAAATGCCCACCTTGTGCCAGTTGGCAGAAAGGAAATGTTTTACAAGATATTGGCACTTACAGAACATGAACTATTTTTCTTGGCAAAAAAGCCTCCTCTAATTTTAACCATGCCCATCTCCAATATTGTAGTCAATTTCATTTCCTGTAATAGACTGTGCTTGAGGCCAAAATGTGCCATTAGTTTCTGCAGTGTCTATAAAGACAAACGTTCTACAGAGGAGTTATCAGAGCTTTTTCATCATTATTGCACCCATTATTGAAACTGCAAACAATTAACTCAAATGGTTTGTTTATGAGGACCCAAAATGCTTTATGGATCAACTTCGCATTCATTATAACAAAAAAATTGTTCAAATGTCAAGTCAAGATAAATAGAATGAAAAATGACTGAGTGTGTCAGCCTTGAGAGGAAGTTGGAAATGTATAAATGAATGCCACAAAAAACAATGCGTGATCTATACTGGCCAATCTCAAATGCAGAAATGTTTCGATTGTGTGGAAACGTGGGAGGAATGCAGCATTTCATATGTAGGAGCACTTCATGTAGAGTCTCAGCTTGCCCCAGTTTAGTCTGGACAAGAGGCCCGTTGGGTTTCAACTCGCTGTGACACCTTACCTGTAATATATGAGCGTAATTGACATATGCATTACCTAAGCCATGGAGTGGACTTGAAGCAGTGGGGCTGATGTTTTTACTCCCTGAACTCCTTTAACAGCCATGTAATCAGGCCCAATTAGAGCTCAATTAAAGGGAGGAATTTGCTCATGAGGTCACCATGAAGAACATTCCTGGACCCATCCCAGTTTAAGGTTTTATAAATCAATTCTGGATCTATAACAGAGATCTCTGCTTGGACTGAGTGCAAGGCTCAGAAGCTTTCTTCAGACTATCCTGAGAGGTAAAATGAGGGCCAGATAGAGGTGAAGCTGTGGTGTATATGTGTAGGCTGTTTCTGAATCTCAATCTGTCTGAAAAGATGTTTAGATGGAGGTTTCAGTGGGGAGGAGCTATCCTAAAGGAATGATTTAACCAAATTTGCTAATAGAGTTAAGAATGAATGGATGGTAGTATTCCCCAATTAGCTTTGAGATGTCAAGTCATTCAAGAGTGGTTTAATCTGAAATGTGCAGTTTTAGAAAACAATCTTAGGGTGGGTTCATTAGAGCAAGTGAGAACATTGCCATCCAAACTCTGGTGCGCATCAGATAATGAACGAGGTCTCCCCCTGAGCAGATCTGTGTTGGTTCATTTTAAAACAAACTTTAATGCAGTTCGTTTGAAGTATGAACACAATACAGACCAAAGATTTCTAAACGGACCAAAAACAGAATGGATCGTCATCTCCTCTCTCCATAAAAGTTCTGGATTGGAGGTCATAAAATGGATGGTTTTGGTTTTAAAACAAGGCTGGGGCTTATTTGAAGCCATTATAAAGTACTAGATGTATACATTTGACTACACACAGAAATTATGTATTAAGGCACCAAGGTTGTTAGACAGGTTTTCACCCTGCTTTTCATCATGCAATACCATGGAAACACAGGTAATCTCACTGAATCACAATGGTTATTACTCTAATATTGCAAGACAGAAAAACAAGACATAAATAAAACCAACATGCTTAGATAAAACAGAACAGCATGATTCAGAAAGTTCAGTTGACGTTTTCAAAGTTATTGTATATCATAAAATATGTCCAATCACAGCTGTGACTTTTTACTTGTAATGCTTTTGTCTACATCTTTTGGTTGGATGTTAACCCATTAAAATCCCAGGCTTATGACACATTAAGACTAATTATTCAGTAACTACACAGACTTCAGTGCAAAGTGGTTGTGCTACTCTTTATAAAAGGTTATAAAAGTGTACAAAAAAGGCCCATGGGCAGGCCCTGGACATGTAAGAGGTTAAACATGTTAGCGTGTGTCACGATTGGCCCCTCCCAGTCCTCTGTTTTGTTATGGTCTTGGTCTTGTCTATGTGCTTTCTTTGTTTTGATTCTTCCCTGTCCAGCCCCCTTCGTTCTAGACTCCGACCTTGATTGTTCTCACCTGTGTTTACCACCTGTGTCTTGTTAACCCTGTGTTTTTCTCTAGTTGTTTGCTGGTCTTTGTAGTATATTGTGTGTAGGGTATTGTATGGTATTGTATGTATCTTCTGGCCTCCATTGTTTGTCCTAGTCTCTGTTTTTGTGTTTAGTCTGTATTCCTTTTTTTATGTCTGTCCCTCTATCTCTACGTGTTGGCTCTTTGATCCTGGACTGTTTTAACCACGAGTATGGATTTGCCCATAATAAATCTCGTTTTTCTCAGCATATGTGTCACATAATTGCTCCCCGGCGTCACAGCGTAATGTTTCATGTGTCATGTATCATTTCCTGCTTTGTTCCCAACAGGGGGAACCAAATTACAAGTATAAACACACCCTTAGATTTTCTTTACACTGGTGGTTGTAGGAACCAGGAGTTGCCATGTCTACAATACGAATATGGCCATTTTATTTTCTACCCAAAGCCACCAGTGAACCAACAAGAACTTGAGTTTTTATATGTAAAATTAATGATGGTAAAACAACAGTAAAAGTGAAGCCTGTTGCTAGTCAGTTGCTATGGTGTTGCTAGTCGGTTGCTACGGCATGAGGGGTATATACTGAGGGTATATAGAGGGTTGCCAAGTGCTTGTTAGTTGTTAAAAATGAATGGGAGTCTATGTGAGGAACGAAGGAAGAAAAAATGACACATAGAGGAGTGCAGGTCAGTGTGACTGTGGATTAGAGCTTGGAGACTTGCTCTGAGTGAGTACATGCAGTTTGGTAGCTGTCAGGCAAAGATTAATGGGGTAAATATGGGAGAAATGAGGGATGAGGAAAAAAAGGATAAAGAAGTTAAGTGCGGGTCAGAACAACATTGTATTTGTGCTTAGGGGCCTGCCCTGAGATAGTATATGCAAAACTATGTATTTTGGCTGAGTAGAAGTACAGTAGATGGGTGTGCCACATTTGCACCCCATTCATTCCTATGGGAAAAAAAAACATAATTTCAAAACACTATACAAGCACACCAGTCCCAATCAGAACGAACATTCCAGAGTTGAAATGGAGTTATTATCTCGTATCTCGTGAACTGCAGCAGTCAGTTAAACAGAAATTACACAGAAAATTTGAAAAATCTGTGGAATTCCTCTTTAAGGCCAGGACACAGTTAAAAGATCTTAGGAGTGCAGAAATTTAATGCTTATTCCAGTTTGCTCAAAGTGTCCTAGTTCTGATCTGATGTTGCTCATTTTGCTGATTGCTAGAGGCCTTTAGCACATTTGTGTGCTAAAGACAACAGTTAATTTATTTTCCAATCTGTGCTTGTCTGTATGCTGTTCTTACCGGGTGCAATGAGACAGCATTGAGATTTCCTGTAAAAGCAACACGATTCATCATGTTGGGGCAACACTAGATTACTGTATGCAGGCCTTTAGGAAAGACTCTGACAAAATGACAAACTGCATCCCAACTACAGTTTTTGGAAAATGTGACCATAGTTAGCTGAATGAGCATAAGAGCAGACCTCCTTTCTTTCAAAAAGCCACAGAAGAAGAGACCCTTGCAGTCAGTCGTGTTTCAAACTGGGAACTTAATCATTGTAACCCTTTAAACTTAAACTTAAAGGGCATGTATGTTGACCTGCATGTCACTTTCATTATTTACATAACTTTAGATTTGACCCATATTTCAAACTGATATGTACAGGTGACTCTGGGCTACTGCGCTAAGATCTTCTTCTTCTTCTTCTTTCGGCTGCTCCCTTTAGGGGTCGCCACAGCGGATCATCTGCCTCCATCTTGCCCTATCCACTGCCTCCTCTACTTTTACACCATCTCCATGTCCACCTTCACTACATCCCTAAACCTTCTCTGAGGTCTACCTCTTCTCCTTCTACCCGGCAGCTCCATCTCCAACATTCTTTGACCAATATATCCACTATTCCTCCTCAACACATGTCCAAACCATCTCAACCTGGCCTCTCTGGCTTTATCTCCAAACTGCTCCACCTTCACTGTCCCTCTGAAGGTGGAGGTGGAGGCTACTGTGCTAAGATAAATGCATTTAATTCATTTTACTGTGTTAATAGTCCTGCAGAAATAAATGTTAGATTTCTTTCTAAAGGTATTCCAAGCAGATGTTGTCCCAGTCTTATAAATTCTCATGTGTCAACATCAGCATGTGCAGATATGTGCATTGGAAAATCATATCACTGCTTTCAGAACAAAACCTTGTATCTCCAAAAAGATCATTTACATGAGAAGGAAAAAACTTACTTTACTTTTGATGTAAGTCAATGGAACCAAACATTTTTCCAAGTAATTGTAGGCCATTTCCTTTAGTCTGTTCATCATGGCAAAACTGAAGATACAAGGTTTTGTTCCGAAAGCAGCAATATACACTCACCGGCCACTTAACTAGGTACACCATGCTAGTAAAAGGTTGGACCCCCTTTTGTCTTCAGAACTGCTTTAATTCTTCGTGGCGCACTTTCAACAAGGTGTTGGAAACAGTCCTCAGAGATTTTGTTTTGTTATTTGAGTTACTGCTGCATTTCTTTCATTTCGAACCAGTCTGCCCAGTCTCCTCTGACCTCTCACATCAACAAGGCATTTTTCGTCCAGACAAATGACCGCTCACTGGGTATTTCCTCTTTTTCTGATCATTCTCTGTAAACCCTAGAGATGGTTGTGTGTGAAAATCCCAGTAGATCAGCAGTTTCTGAAATACTCAGACCAGCCCGTCTGGCACCAACAACCACGCCACGTTCAAAGTCACTTAAATCCCCTTTCTTCCCCATTCTGATGCTCGGCCTGCACTTCAGCAAGTTGTCTTGACCACCTCTACATGCCTAAATGCATTGAGTTGCGGCCATGTGATTGGCTGATTAGCTATTTGTGTTAACAAGCAATTGAACCTAATAAAGTGAACTGAACAAGCAACTGTACCTAATAAAGTGGCTGGTGAGTACATATCAGCATCAGCCTACAATTCCTGTGTCAATGCATCTCTTATTTAAAGAGAAAAAACACAGGAACCAGGACATACAGTGCCTTGCGAAAGTGTTCAACCCCCGTAAAAGTTATTAGATTCATGTGGATTGCAAATGACAGATTGATATTTTGCTGATATAAAGTTAGCTCCAAAAATATATGGACAGTGCCACAATCTTCATGATTTGGGCTCTACATAGCATCACATTGGATTTGAAATGAAACAACTGAGATACAACTGAAGTGTAGACTTTCAGGTTTAATTCAAGGTGCTGAACAAAAATATCCTATGAAACGTTTAGGAATTGCAACCATTTTTCTACAAAGCCTCCACATTTCAGGGGCTCAAAAGTAGTTGGACAAATTAACTTTACCATAAATAAAATGTTAATTTTTAATACTTTGTTGAGAATCCTTTGCAGGCAATGACTGCCTGAAGTCTGGAACACATGGACATCTCCAAACGCTGGGTTTCCTCCTTTGTGATGCTTTGCCAGGCCTTTACTGCACCTGTCTTCAGTTGTTGCTTGTTTGTGGGTCTTTCTAGTTTAAGTTTTGTCTTAAGCGAGTGAAATGCATGCTTGAACGGGTTGAGATCTGGTGATTGACTCGGCTATTGCAGAATATTCCACTTCTTTGCCTTAAAATACTCCTGGGTTGCTTTCGCAGTATGTTTCGTGTCATTGTTCATCTGTACTGTGAAGCGACGTCCAATCAACCCTGTATCCCTGTACACTTCAGAATTCATCCAGCTGCTTCTGTCTTTTGTCACATCACCAATAAACACTAATGACCCAGTGCCATCGGAAGCCATGCATGCTCATGCCATCACACTGCCTCCACCATGTTTTACAGAGGATGTGGGGTGTTTTGGATCATGAACCATTCCAAGCCTTCTCCATACCTCCATCTCCAGCCTTCTCTTCTTCCCATCATTCTGGTACAGGTTGATCTTAGTTTCATCTACCCAAAGAATGCTGTTCCAGATTTGAGCTGGCTTCTTTAGGTGTTTTTTGTCTATTCTGACCTTTTTATTTTTGAGGCTGATTAATGGTTTGCACCTTGTAGTGAACCTTTTTTGAGTTCCCGAGCTCACTAGTGCGCTCTTTTTTCCCAAAATGTGACAAACTGTTGATTTGACTGTTGACTCCTAACATTTCCACTATCTCTCTGATGGATTTCTTCTTTTTTTCAGCCTAATGATGGTCTGTTTCACTTCCGTTGAGAGCTCCTTTGACCACATGTTGTGGGTTCACAGCAACAGCTTTCAAATGCAAATGGCACACCTGGAATCAACTCCAGACCTTTTATCTGCTTAATTGATGATGGATTCGCGAGGGAATAGCCCATGCAGCCCATGAAATAGCTTTTGAGATAATTGTCCGATTACCTTTAGTCCCTTGAACAAAAGGCAGCTACATATGAAACAGCTGTAATTCCTAAACCCTTCCTCCAATTAGGATGGGAATACCCTCAAATTAAAGCAGAGAGTCTGCACTTTAAGCCCATGGTGATTATACAACTGTATCTTGAGTATGTTTTGGTAAACTGCTAAAATGCCAAAACTTGTGTCACTGTCCAAATATTTCTGTATTTTATTTTAAAAGACTGACCTTCAAAATTAAATCAGAGATAAGATATTTTAATTCTGTGACAAAAAAAAACTTTAAAACTGCTGTTTGCGTAAGTAACCCCTGTGCTGTGGAAGCTCCAAGTTTACGCAGACAAGAGATGTTGACACAATTGGCTAACAATTGGGCCTTGCTTGTGAATCATTAAAAAAGTTCACCTTCAAAAGACACCATTAACTCAAGTACCATTAGTCAGACTGTGAATCTGAAGGAAAGCTGTGAGAATGAAGAACAAAGAGCATTCTAAGGAAATTAGAGCTAGTTTTAGACATGCATAGGAAAGGCAAAGACTACAAAGCAATATCCATGTGCGTGGATATCCCAGTGAGCACTATTTGGATCAATCATGAGGAAATGGAAGCTGCCTTGATAAGAGTGTCCCTCAAAACCCAGTCAGAGAAATACAGGGACTTTTGAGGGAAGCCAGGTTTTCAGATTCTCTACAAAAGGTTTGTTTCACAAATGCTTTATTGTCATCACAGCAACGGCTAACAGTGGAATCATCTGGGCATTGGGAGTATTAGTCACAGGCCTGTCATTTAAACAGGATACTGCGTTAGAATTCATGGGTGTTTGGTTTTAGGATTCTGAAGCGTGAAAAGCAGGCTCTGCATTCGCACAATACAGTGCAGCTGAGACACACACAGATTATCACTAATGTCTGTGTCAGCTGATTGCCCAAAAATACTGGCAGCCCAGTTCAACAATGACAGCAATGATGGCACTGAAAGGAAAACCGTAAAAATGTTTCTATGACTTTTAATATTACTGCTGCTGCTGTGATTAGCTGCCATAATGAAGAGTAACTGTGAAAGTAATAAAAGCTACAAGTGATCATTCTAGTTAAAAGTGAGATTACCCATGAAATTGCCTGAAAACCCCACTGACCTGATTTTATTAACACATGCACACACAGCCCCATCACCACAATACGTAGTGATGAAGCAACTCATTAATTCATGATAAATTATTGAGCTGTTATATCATAGGCACTGCCTGAGCATTACAGCTAATAGGCCGAGCTCAAAGTTTAGCGTTTTCTATTTTAGTATTTCTCTGATGTCCACTTACAAATATTGTGTTGTTTTATCCCCCAGATATCATAATTAGTTTTTATGTTACCAGTTTTTAGCGTCTATAGTGTTGTTCTAGCTGATTTTCTAATTAACCTTTTTTAGCCCTTCAGGATTGTATGTATACTGTAAAAATTACTCTGTAAATTTACAGTAACTTACTGGCAGCAGTTGACATTTTCAGTAATACATGTTTACAGCACTCATTCTGTTTTATTTGTTTACAGTAATCACATACTGTACTGTATTTTTACAGTACAAAAACTATATTTACATTTACATTTACAGCATTTAGCAGACGCTCTTATCCAGAGCGACTTACAAGAAGTGCTTTGTCAATCTAGAGAAAGTATCTTTGCTAGTTACCAATAGCTTAGAGAAAAAGACAGTCCTGGGCTCAGATACTGCTAGAAACAAAATGTCACTGCAGACACCAAGAGAAAAAGAAACACAGTTGAACGCAGAACTCTGTGCCATTCAATGCAATACAATAACAATAAGTATATGTTTTAGACTATATATTGACAGCAGTATATAGCAGTAATCAGCAGGAGTGCGGGATGTGGGAGCGTTGAGGGGGTGTTGTAGTGCCCCCTGATTTCAGATCTGCAACTGCCAAAAATAGTAACAATAATAACAATAATTACACAGCATTCTGAACTTTTCAATAATTCGAGTGAAGATTCATGTGCGCTTGCTTTACAGAGGAGTTAGTACTGTTTCATTTTTATTTGTACATTTTCAAAATCAGTAGCCAGTAAACAGTAGCCATGCGCTGTTTAACACTGTGTTTTCATTAGACAGTCAAATAACTCCCTTCCGCAATGATTAGGAGCTTGAAGGCTCGTTACTAAAACACACCCAGGTTGCGAGCGAATGAGTTTGTAGATATAGAGGCCTGTTTTAAACCCTAAAGTGGCCTAATACTGGCTGTTTTCAAACTTTAAAAAAATCATCTCACTTGACATTTCATAATTTGTTTTATGTCCCACTTATCATGCATTCTCACCACATGACTACTGCGACACAGTCGTTTACTGCAATCTGATTGGCCACCACTTAATGAATTTGCATAAAGTTAATCCAGCATGAGAGAGCAGAATAAGGATGTACGTTAGGAGTCTGTCAGTTATATATTGTAATCTCTCACCTCATTATATTGCAATATGACACATTCTGTTTGATGTAAACTATCAACAAAAAAAAAATTTGAATGATGTCACAGCACATATATGCTGCTTAAAAAAAGCACCCCAACTAAAAAACACCTTACAGCATCCCTGGTCATCAACATAATGAATATAGTATATATTCATATGAATGAATATAGTATATATTCAAATGAATGACTATAGTATATATTACTGAATATAGTATATGCACATCTTAGGAAATGACAGGAGTGTTAAAACTGTTGTTAAAATGCATCTTAAATACGTTTCACAGTGTCAGAATATTGAACAAAATAATCAGTTGTTTCATTTCAGTTTTTCAAAAATACAAACACCTATTCCTTCAAAAGCTAGCAGGTCCCACTAATAATACCCACAGTTAAGCTTGAAGGATTTACTGAAAAGCTGCAATAATTAAAGTAAAAATTCCAAAACACTCCAAAATCCAAACAAGAACTGTAAGGCATTAAGCTCAATGTAAAAATGTGAATGTATCCCACTATAGCTTGGCACTAGTATGACACTGCAGATCTCATAGAGACTGAATCCCATAATTAGCTGAAATTAGCATTATTGTAGCAGTGGGAAATATATTTCTGAAGTAAAAAGGGGGCTGGAGCCTATCCCGGCTGTCACTGGGCAGAAGGCAGGATACACCCTGGACAGGTTGCTAGGCCATTGCAGGGCAGACAGACATACACATTCAGTCTAATTGGCCAGACTGCATGTCTTTGGACTGTGGGAGGCAAACCAGGCAGACACACATGCTAACTCCATGCAGAATGGACAATGGCCAGTGGCCAGTTAGTACTTTTTCATGGCCAGGAATCGAACCCAGGCCCTTCTTGCTGTGAAGTGACAGAGCTACCCACTGTGCCACCTTGCTGCCCCTAATTGACTTAGTAATACTTAAATCTAAATAAAATCAGCAATTTAGAGTATATTCCATTGGGAAGTGGATATCCCAAACCCTACCCCCTAAATTTCAACGTTACTATCGAAACACAAAACATTTTAGTCCATAGGCAGAGACTAATTTTAGCTGCACCCCTTCAGAGCAGAGGCCACATGGTGAGAAGTTTAATCCCATAGTTTTGAAGTAAATCTGTTTTAAAATCTGAAAATCAGCATACAACATTAAGACTTGTCATTATCAAAACACAAATAAACAAACTTTTTCTGTTTTAATAAAAAATATTATGGTGTACAACTGTTAGCGTTTTTGGTTTATGCTCAAAACGAGTTGACCATTCCATTTTGTCAGTACCAAAACATTTGGTAATTTTTCATGTTATGATTGTTTTGGTAATGACAAAATGGAATGGTCAATCATTTATCTGAATACAGTAGACATAACTAAGGCAAAATCATGTTGGTCTAAAGCTTAAGTATGTTAAAAGTGTAGTATCATTTAGAAGAATTATCCATAACTGTAAATGTGGTTGTTGTTGTGACATCACAAAAATAATGAATTCAAAACAGCCTTTTTGCAGCTTAGGTTCCATGCATAGAAAGTATAGACTGGGGAGTGAAGGGTACGCTTTAAAACAGTGTTTACATACTTCATCCAACTTATTATCATAAAATTATTTCCAAAAATCTTTGATGATCTGGCCCCTTAACTCTATACTTATACAATAATTTGCATGACCCATGTATAAATGTATTTTAGATCTTGACATTAATCATGTTCAGTCTTGATGCAAAATAATTAATGTCTTCCATAACATAATTCCATATGTGTGTGTTAAACATGTCAAAAGTGAAGGCATTAAGTAGCTAAAGAAGTCTTTACATGTCATTCACTTCCCATTGAGGAGAAATAATTCATTCATATGTCAAATCATGTGTCACCATCCACACCGCAGGTTGAAAGTGCTACACTGCAGTCCTGGAGGATTGTGCGATGGTGAGATACCAACTGTTCAGAGCTGGTGTGTGTTCTTTACCTCCAGTTTCTCAGTAACTTGGGTAAAGTAAATTTGGGGCGAGTGTATATGCCTGCAGAAGTATACTGTTTATTTAAAGTCCTCTGGCTCTGAGTTATGGCTCTTAATGATTACTCAGATGCCCCGTTGCAGGGCTATTGTAGCGCTGGTGCCTCTAAACAGGCTCGCTCTTGTTTATTTGAATTTTCCATTTTATATTGCCTCATGTCATTCGCCTGTTTACAGTTTATGCCCTGTGATTGATCATTTCCTTCACCCCTTCTGCCGCTGAGGGCATGCTCCATGCAGACTCACTCACCATGGGTGTTGCTGTGAAAAGAAGACAGGATAAGATACTGAAGCATCAGCGGAGAAATTCCCTCACCTTATAGCAGAGTTGCAATTGTCTATAGTTTCCCTCTTGGGCATTTTCACACCCAAGTTAATGGAAAGAATAGACTGGCCCACTTAAATATGCTGAATAAAATTAATAGCCTTCATTTCTCTCTGGAGTCACCTGTAGATAATGGATCCATCTGACATGCACAGCATGTTAATCTTCACTGAACTTTAACTGCCTGTAAACATTCACTCTTAAAAATAAAGGTGCCAGAAGGTGTCTTTGGAGCATAGACATAGAAGAGTGATGTTTAATTCCCTAAAGAACCTTTAGTTGAGTTTTTTTTAAAAGAACCATTCATTGAAATCAGTTCTTCTGTGGCATCTCTCTGTAGAAACCCTTTTGGAATCTTCATTTTAGAGGATGTAAAGCTCAATTTAACCAATACTTTTAAGATGATAGGATTGTAAGAGCTTAAAATGTTTTACCAGAGTAATTCTCATTTCTCATATTCATAGATAATCAGTAAAGTTCACATGTTCAGACAATTGTCTCATCTTGGTTCAGCAGACGGTTCAGAGCCTTCTCTCTTGGCTGCTAAGTTAAAGGGCTCGTGTGATGTTTGATATACTTTTAATAAATTACTACATGACCATGATTGAATTTCGCTTTATCCTTTAGAAATAAACAGGCTGTTTTGTTACTGTGCCTTTAAAACTGATTTTATATATATTTACACTATATAGCCAAAATGTGGACACCTGACTATCATACCTATATAAGCTTGTTGCACAACTCATTTCAAACCCATGGGCACCAATAGGTTGGCCCCACTTCATAAGCTACAACAGTTTCCACTCTTCTGGGTGGCTTTTGGAATGTGTTTGTGGGAATTTGTGCCCATTCAGTCAAAAGAGCATTTTTGAGGTCAGGTACTGATGTTGGATGAAAGGGCCTGGCTTGCATTTGACATTCCAATTCATGCCAGAGGTGTTCAATGGGGTTAAGGTCAGGGACCTTTGCAGGCCACTAGAGTTCATCCGCACCAAACTCTTCAAACCATGTCTTTATGGAGCTCGCTTTGTGCACAGGGGCTCAGTCATGCTGGAACAAAAAGTTGCAAGTATAAAAATGTGTAAAATGCATTTGTTTGCTGTAGCATGAACACTACCCTTCACAGAACCAGACTAATATCCTTCCTCCACCAAACTTTATTGTTTGCATTATGCATTCCAGTAGGTAGTGTTCTCCTGACATGCCCAGATAGTGAAGTGTGATTCATCACTTTAGAAAACATGTTTCCACTGCTCTAGAGTCCAGTGGTGGTGTGCTTTACACCATTCCTGCCGACGCTTGGCATTGCACCTAATTCTTGTGCCGATGTTACTTCCAGAATTCTGCTGTGAGTGATGACCCACCAGAGGACAGGTGATTTTTCATGCTGTGTCCTTTAGCACTCAGCTGCCCTGTTCTGTGAGTCTGCATGGTTGGTGTAGTGTAGTGGTTAACACCTCTGTTTTCTACGCTGTAGACTAGGGTTCAATCCCCCACCTGGGTAAGCACCCTACACTATACCAATAAGAGTCCTTGGGCAAGATTCTTAACACTACCTTCACCTACTTGTGTAAAATGATCAAATTGTAAGTTGCTCTGGATAAGAGCGTCAGCCAAATGCCATAAATGTAAATGTACTGCTTTGTGGCTAAGATGTTGTTGACATTTCTCAATAATAATACAGTGGACTGTGGCAGATCTAGCAGGGCAGACAATTCACAAATTTAAAGTCGCTGAAGATCTCTTCAAATTTAAAGAAGGCTATTCATTCTCCTGCCTCCCTTTGTCTGGGGAGATTGCATCACTATGCACTTGATTTTACGCACATGTAAATGCATGTATCTACTATTATTTGACCTCTGTTATGATTGGCTGTTGACTTCCCTGTTTCATGTCTCATTCAAGAAAACTCTTTAAGGTAAATGTAAGTGTGAATGGGCAGGGCTGAACTGCTGTAGGATGAATAGTGTTTTAATTTACATTTTTTATGGTTTTGTATGTGTACAGCTCTTCTGTGTTCGCTAGTCATGTACTGGCTAACGTTTTGAGTTATGCTCAAAATTCACACTACAGAAACAAAAACTTACTAACCATTTGTTAAAGTTTCAGTAGTGTTATGATTGTTTTAATAGTGACAAAATGTTCACTCATTTATTTAATAAACTAAACATTCTATGAGTCTATCAGAGTCTAGAATCACTCAAAATGATTTTAGTCTAAATCCAAAGTCCATTAAAAATGCAAAATGTGTCATGAATGATCTGTAAATGTAAAGGAAATGCTTGCTGTGACATTGTGAAAACGATGGCTGATTTAGCAAATCTTTTATTCTTTTTCTTTTATCTTTTGAAGAAGATAAGATGGTACGTGCAAAATAAAGGCTTTTGAATTTCTTAATATTAGGTAGATTCCATTCTGTGAAATAAACTGTTGAAATCATGCAGAAGGGAGTGGTCATTTTACTAATTTCTCAATATACATTTAGCTAGGCCACCATGTATACTACAAACAAAACATCAAACTGTTGATCCTAAGATAGGTTTGTAAGGGTCTTCACTACTTGATAGTCTTGCTAACAAATCACAAATATGAATTTTACAGCTTGATGTTCCATTTAGAAATGTTATGAAATGTTTTCCTCCTCCTTTCTCCATTTAATCATCATTAAGAGCCAAACGTAGGGCCAAAAAGACAATGCAGCATTCTGTTCCACCAGGTTTGCTGCTTTATGATAACATCAGACACCGCTCTCACCAAATTTATTACAGTACATTCCTCCAAATAGTGAGTTAAAAGACAAACCGAAGAATGTAAACATTTCTTGTTCTCCAGCCAGCCCCCACCAACCCCCCCTAAATAAAAAAAGTTTTAGGAAAGAAAGACTTGGCGAGATCGCGAGTTGTCAAGCAGAGTGTTTTTGGAATGCTATTTATTATTGTTCTGTATTGTCTAGTTTGACTGTGAAAGTACAGTAGTTAAGACCTCGGAACAGTTTGGAAACAAATGGCAAATAGTCTTTTGTAAGCAGCGCACCCCAGGCAGCGCAAAAGACGACCCTCTAGATTTAGAACAACAGCTCAGTGTTTATGTTGGCACGCCAAGAATACACTTCATTTTCTGTTGACATATTAAAGTCACAACTACATGATGTTTAGACACCCCGGAGAAAGCTGAAAGGAAAAGCGTCTCTTTTATTCGGCACTGTTTGTCATAAGCCTTTTAAAATGCTCCATATCGCGCAAGACCATGCACGCACATTCAGCCGTATCATAATTTGCGAAGGGGATTGTGTTCTGTTCTGATAGAGAGACCATACTTGTAAGATACATTTACAGCATTTTAAACAGTTGTTTTCACAGGACATTGGAGATTGTAGGGAATATCTAGCAACTCTTTTCTCTTTCCTGAAGTGTTTCATTTGTAATATTAATTAGACAGTGTTCATTAAGCTAGTGACTGTAAAAATAAACAGCAGAACATTTTCATAAGAGGACGTAATCACATTTCTCTCTTTGTACAGTGCAACAAAAGAAAATCATACTGAGACTTTTAAGGAAGCACTCGATAGGTTAGTAGTGACTTCATTGGCAGAGTTACATAGTATCACTTTGATCGGCTGCGCCACCAAGTTGCAGTCGTATGCCAAATGACATGTTTCATTGATTTTCTAAGCAAAAATAAGTTACCACTCCCTCTACAAAAAACACAGTTCTGCAAGATGTATGTGCCCTTTGCAAAAGTTACCGCACATTCTATATTTCATGTTTTTTTCCAACATGTTAAACTTAAACAAACAAACAGAACTACAGTTTGCAAGTTTGTTCCCTAGTGGTGCCACAGCCATCCATAACCAGGAGTCCAAGACAGTGTAAATGGCCTCACTCTCTCTGGTTGGGTAAGATGGTCGTCCCTCTTCCCAAATCACTCTGCACAGTGCTAAGCAGTGTGGGCGTCTGTTAGCTGATGTCCCTGAACTGGCAGTTAGTGTTCTCCTCCAAGCTTGTTGAGCTGAACAATGACATTGCATTAGCAGCAGTTGAAAAAGATATGGTGGCTGGCTTCATGTGACTCAGGGGAAGGTCGTGCCAGCCTTCACCCTCCAAATGCTCGTACTATTGTGTGGTTGGGGGAGACCTAGCAAGTGGGTGGAATTGGACGTGACTAAATTGGGAGAAAAATTGGGGGGGTGATATTATTTTCAGTTATTTAAAATGACTTTTTTTAATGTTTAATTGATTGGGGGAGTTTGAACTTCTGCATACTACTGTAGACTGTTCAAATAATGAAAAGTTAGTTTTCTGTCCTTTTTTTCATGCACTTTAACAGTTATGTTGCATGTTGGCTCGATAATTACTTTAGGCCGATCTTAATCAGTTACTTAGCACTTTAAATGTAAAGCTAAATTGCTTAATTTTACAGTATATATATCATCACAGTCATGTCAAAGATATTTGTATACAATGTGAAAACACTAGCTGGCTTTTACACTATGTGAACATTTAATGACAAATGATATTACTTATGTTACATATGTTTTTGTTTCTCCTATAAAGTTAGCATTCCAGCTATATGGATTTGTTATGCCAGTGATGATATATTTATGTTTCTATGTTCTATTTAACGTTTATTTAACAGTTTACAATAGAAACTGCAGTTCTGGCACAGTTACAGGAAAAATGCATTTGTTCTGTTGTAAACATGTCTACTCACTTTTTACAGCAGTGCTGCAGTACAACTAAGATTCTCAGATTTAGACTAGGAAAGACTAGGAAAAGCCCTTCAGATGATGTATCTTGAAGGTGCATAAAACTGCTTTAAAGTGGAGGTAGATTTTTGGAGATAACATAAAACAACATAAAAACACTAAATAATGTACACAATTCTAGGCCAAAATGCCCCTTTAAGGTTAGCAAACGTAACAAACATTCTGGTGCACATCTTGTGCCACAGGATGTATCCTGAACCACACAATGGCCAGAGACATCAGAATGTCAACAGGATATCCAACAGTTCATCTGACATTGATCACAGATTCATAATTCAATGTTTTATAAACTTCGCACAGCACGTCCAAAACCTAATGTTAATTCTCCCCAGTCCAGATATTTGTTCCTCTTGCATGAAATGGATTTGCCATTATAATACCACTGAACACATTACCACAACATGAGATTGCCATTAGAAGTTCCTGCTCTATCAATTCAGAACACTGTTACCAAGAAAGGTGGTCGTCTATGAGGGAAATTTAATATCCTGAGATTTTTTGAACTGTAGCGCCTATTGGAGCATTTGGAACATATTGATCATCCCTTAAGGAGGAAAACAACTCATTATGCTGCAAGACACACATTGAAAACAGACATCGCGAGCTAGCACAGATAATTCTGACCATCCATGTTCCTTTTGTGCATTATTTCTGATAGCCATCATTTACAGAGTGGAAGACTGGGGCACCTCAACTATTCGTTCTTGTCTGTGTTTGCATCAGAAACAGCAAGTGCTAGCTTGGCATCTGTAGTTCATTCCAGTGGATGGTCACTGTGAAAGTCTCCTGCTGTTCTTCATCCCAGGAAAAGATGTTCTTGCGATATCTTAAAACTGCATGCAGGACAATAACCCTGACATGCTCCACCAGCCTCATAACCCCAGGGTCGGGCCCAGATAGGCCTCAGAAAACATACCATTCAGCTGATCCAGAAACTGTAGAGAAGTGATTTACATGAGTGAATAGGATTCAATCAGCATATTCATGGCTGATGAAAATGTGCCACAAACTCTGTCTATATAATGTTCCATCTGACGCTTTTCCTTTAGCGAACAGATCTGACTTATTTTGAGTTGAGAAATGAAGAATTCATGGGAGAGATCATCATCAACCAGGTTGACCTTTCACATATTACACATTTGTCTCATCATACAGTGCTGTGCAAAAGTTAGAGACCACCCTTCGTTTACTTAATTTCCAGTCAATACAGCCTTTGAGCACAAGTTATTCATTTATTATCGTCAGGAGAAAAAAGGAAACATTTAATAGAAAATTACACAGAGGCTTCAACAACTACATATCAGATTTTTCAGTATTTAGTGCCCACACTTTTCCTTTATTACAGCTTCTGTCCTTTTCAGGACAGGACAGTTTTTCATGGAAATCTGCAGGGAATTTTTTCCACACTTCAGTTCAGTTCAGTTTTTCATTGCACTGCTTCTTGCACTTAAAAAATTCTCAAACACATTTGATGATGTGAATTTTCTGGACTCTGAGGTGGTCAGTCTATTGTTCTGAGACTCCAGCAGCTTCATTTTGATTTACAAATGCTCTTTTTTATCTATTTTTTCTCCCAGCTGGAACTTCTTGACAGGTACACATCCTGAAAGACTCAGTGTTGAGCTTTCTTCTCACAGTGTAAGGATACACAGGAATATTTATGGATATTTTTCCAGATTTGAACTAAGAGAGGAACATTATTTTCTCCTCTCTCTCTCAAAGGTGAAAGTTTTAGTATTGGTATCTGATAGTGGCAATTTTTGGTGGTCTACCAGGTCTTGCATGGTTGTTAGGAGTCCTCTATTCTCTATGTCTGTTCTCTATGTTTTGAACTCCTGTTTTTGCACCTATTGTTTGATGTCTCCATTTCATATACAAGTGGATTATCTAATCCAGGCATGTCAAACTGGGGACCTTCCGGGCCAAAGAGATTAGCATTTACCCTCATCTAACACTCTTTAGCTGATGAGCTGAATCAGATGTGTTTAACGAGGCAATGTGCTGAAAACTGCAGTGTTATGGCCCTTCGAGGCCTGCAGCCTGACACATGTGATCTAATATCTAATCTCCTCTAAAATATCCCTTAAAGAATAAATAACATGTGCTTAATGGATGGTGTGACTGGAAATTGAAGGGTGGTCTCTAACTGTAGCACTGTACTGAAAGCATATGTTGACTGAAAGCAAATTGTCCTGTGGCAAGAAAACCATGTATTTCTGAAACAAGAACTTTAAAGAAGATGTAAAAATGTTGTTAACTTTAATGTACAGTAATGTAAAAGGATTTTATTCCAAGTCATTGTTGGACCATTATTGGCCAATCCAACATGAAATGTTCACAAAACATAAAGAGCAGCTGACGTTATCAAATAAACTAAAACATGGTTTTGATATGACAGCAACAAAATGATGTAAAGATGTTGGAACCAAGGGCTGTAGACATCATTGCTTTACTTTTTCTTATACCGACATGGACAATTTTCTTGTCCACTCTCGTAACTTAAGTGGTATGTAGGTTGATGTAGAGCTCGAGACGTTTTGATAGAACTATCGGGAAACGCAATAAAGAGGCCCCTTCTCGCTCCCACCCCGTTGTGATCTGTATTAATGGCAGTATGTTTTCAGTTTATTGAGGAGTAATGTAACTAGAAACGAACAATCTCGCTTATTTTGCCGTTACAGTTCATGCTGAGACGAGTGCGACTCCCCAGCAGTCTCTCTTGGCAGCGGATGACACAAGGCTCAGTGCAGTGCTCAGTCAAAAAAGCAAAAACTGACATCATGGCTGGTGTGGAGTCCAAATATAGTACATGAGTACAAAGTTCTGTCTAAGTTTAGCGTATGATGTCATCATTATCGCATTTTACAACGAGCCACGGTCTTTCTTTTTCAACACGGATTACGGAAGAAACGGCTGAAAAATATTACTTCCCAAAATGCAGAGTGAATGTGTGCTGGAAACATGCGAGGAAAGTGGGCAGCATATTTTTCAGACTTCCTGAATAATGGTTCTGAAACTTCAACACACAGTTACAGGTCTGCCCACCATTGTCGGACCCTTTTTCCTTTTATTTTAAAATATACAGTATCTACATACACAAATGGAAATATACAGATTTTTTATCATTTGAATACTTTAATGAATGTCTAAAGTTATTAAACAAAAATATCTTTTTAACTTGTAGGAGGTGACTTTAAAGAAAAGAAACTAAATATGAGATGGACAGTATTAATGGTAGCCTTCATTTTGTTACACACCCCTTAGCAGCAATGATAGCTTCCAAGCATTTGGTAACCATGTAAAAGTTTCTTGCACCTGTCTGCTGGTAGTTTTTCCACTCCTCCACTGCAAACTTTTCAAGCTCTTGGATATTTGCAGTGTGTCTCTTCTTTTCAGATTTCAGATGTCTCCAAAGATTTTCAATGGGCTTGAGTTTAGGACGTATTGCTAGCCAGTTTCAAACACTCAATTTCTTAATTTGCATCCAATCTGTTGTGCTTTTTAATGTGTGTTTTGGGTCTTTATCATGCTTGAGCACCCATGATATTTGACTCAAACCTAGCTTCCTTACACTAGGTAACACATTTTGCTCTGAAATGCCCTGGTAATCTTCTGTTCTCATTATTCCTTCAATTTATTCGATGCCTCCAGTACATGAAGCAGCAAAGCAGCCCACAACATTATAGATTCACCACCATGTTTGACGGTGGGTAGAGTGTTCTTTTGCTTATAAACTTCAAATCACTGGTCTGTAATGCCAATGGCTCTATTTTTGTTTTGTCTGTCCACAAAACATTTGCCCAAAAGGAAAGTGGTTTGTCTAGGTACATTTTGGCAATGATCAGTCATGCCTTCTTATATCTTTCTTTCAGGAATGAAGTCTTCCTTGGCCTTCTCCCATGAGGTCCTTCTTGGTTTTGTGTGTGTCATATGGTTTGCCTTTAGCTCTTTAGATGTTTTCCACAGTTTGCACCAAACGTTTCTCACTGATTTTCCTGTTTGACCCATGTCCTTGGAGTTCTTGACAGTTCCATATGCAATAAACTTCTTAATTACATTCCGTGCCATGGAAACAGGGATGTCAAGGACTTTGGAGGTTGCCTTGTACCCTTTACCGTTCTTGTGTTTGGAGATAATAGCATTTCTGATGCTCTCAGACAGCTCTCTTGTCTTTACTCTTGAAGAGTAAAGTGGCCTTGTCGTTCTAATTTCTAATTTATCACTAAATTATTTTAATTATGTAATCTAGCCTAATCTTAATGGAATTCATTTAAAGGGTGCCAATAATTGTGTTATGTCCATATTTCAGTTTTTATGCTTTTTCCCTGTTGCTTTTTTAGCTATTGTGTATTCAACATGGGTGTATATTGACCAAAGATCTTCCACAACACATGTTTATTTTAGGAGGTTGTGTATTATGTACTTAAATTCAGGGGTAGCCAGAACTGTAAGTCAGAGCAAACAATCCTATGCACTGCTATTCTATATTATATGCGAGTGAGCATTGTAGGTAAGCATTTGTTACATGTTAACATTCACGTGTCCTGAAAATCAGCACCGCGTCAAACAGAGCAGCAGTCACTTCACGTTTAACTTCCAGCAAATACCAGACTAGTCCAAAAGTGCTCCTCTGAAAACACAGCATTAAAATTGTTTTGTGCGTTTGATTGTTTTAGGACTAGTTATGCCAAACAATCTGTCACAACTTTTCTGTTTGATGTCTATGAATGACCTTTCATCGCTACACAGAACTACAGATCCATCATTCTAAATTGAAACAGCTGTAATAGAATTGCTGGCTTAGAGTTCCTTTGTTTGAGACGATTCGGATTAGTTCATGTAGACATATGAGATATACTCTATATCTTACTTAGGAAACCATAATATTTATACATCAGTCAATGTCTCCATCAGCTTTGCCCTAAGAATGTTTCTACTGGTGTTGGATACGTTTATGGTGAAATATGAAAAATATGATGCTATACTTATTTCTCATGTCTTTTAGAAGCACTTAGTTTCTCCTGTTTTGCACTGCACTCTTAATAAAGGTGCCCACAAACAGTTCCTTACGTGAACAAGGATCCCTAAAAATCATCAGTGAAAAAAACATTTGTGAGTGTAAAACAGCTTTAATGAACCTTCACATACTGTAAAGGTACTACATCAGTTTAAGGGTTTTTCCATGAACCCATACAGTATTTGGAGGTTCTCTAAACTTTTAGGAACCAAAAGTAATTGTTCTATGGCATCATGGGAGAAATCCTTTTTAGGACTTATCCTTAAGAGCTTAACAATAACACTATTTAAAATAAAGGTTCCCAAATGGTTCTTTGCTCACATTTTAAAAAAATAAACGTTCTGAAATAGGTCCTTGCTTGGATATATACAGTTCTAGGAAAAAAATGATTATAATAGAACTTTTTGTGGAACTTAAAAATGGTTCTTTATTCTCACTTCTCATTTATAAAAGTTGTTTTTTAATGAACAGTCCATTGAAGAACCCAAAGTGGTTCTTCTTGTACGGCATTGTCGCAGAGAATTTTTTTGGTACTTTTTTTTTTGTGTATGGACACCTGGTTCTGGCTTTAATTGGTGTAGAACCTGAAAATACCTTAACCTTCTGTGTAGGTTCTTCTAAAAATGTATTTACAAAAAAAAATTCTTTAGGGAACTAAAACTGATTCCCCAATGGCACCACTACAAAGAGCCCTTTTGGCACTTTTATTTCTAAGATTGTAATGATCTCTTAAAAATAAAGGTTCCTTAATAGTTCTTAGCTTGGATTTTTGGACTACAAAAAATTGCTTTAATTGGGGCAAAACTTAAGTATACCTTTACAATGAAAATTAACCACCTTGAGAGGACCATCCTTTGAAAGGGTAGGGCACCAAAAAATTGTTCTTCTTGTATGACACCACTCCACAGAACCCTATTTTGTACCTATATTTTTAATAGTGTGGACACATTGTTTAGGATTCTGGTTCTTCACACTCACACATCTTTTGGTTTTGTAGAGAACCAAAGTGGCTCTCTAAAAAGCAGACATCACTGCAAAGATCAATACTAAAAATGCATGCTTAAAAGTAAAGCTTCCTAAATTGTCCTTGGTCTCACACTTTGCATTTACTAAAATGGTTCTTTATAGAACCAGATGGAAAGATGGAAAGTTTCATTAGGGAACCAAAACTGTTCTCCTATGGCACCACTCTGAAGAACCATTTTTGTTATCTTTGTTTCTGAAGAATATAGATGTATGGTTCTGGGGAAAAAAGCATTTATTTAAAAAAAAAAAACTTTAGCATTAGATTTACAAAAAAGGTTCTTCAGTCAACCAAAAGTGTTTCTTCTCTCTTGCATCACAGCAAATTGTTATAGAACACTGACATTATGTAGAGTTTCTTCACATTCACACATTTCATTTACAAAAATGCTCTTTATGGAACCAAAAGTGTTTTTTCTTTGCCATCACTCCAAAGAACCCGTTATGTTACCATTATTTTTGAAGAACATGGATGTATCATTCTGGGGTAAAAAAAATTTAATAGGTCTAGAACCTTTGAATTATGTTTATATTACTCATTTACAGAAACAAAAACATTCTTCAGTGGACTAAAAGTGGTTCTTCTCTGGCATCACGCCAAATTGGTATAGAACATTTACATTATGTGGAGGTTCTTCACAAACATGTACCTCATTTACCAAAAAAAGTTCTTTAATGAAGCAAAAGTAGTTCACTTTATTTTTTCAAGAGTGTGGATGTAGGGTTCTAGTAAAAGCATTTTATTTGTCTGGAATCTTTACATTATATTTACATTACTCATTTACAAAAAATGGTTCTTCAATGGACCAAAAGCAGTTCTTCTCTGGCATCAAGCCAAATAACCTTTTCTGGCACAATAATTCTTAAGAGTGCAGCTGAAATTATGCAGTGCATAAAAATCAATTAAAAGCAAAAAGGATCCATGTATGTTAAGCTACCTTTTACTGTACTTCAGTACATTAAAGTCTCAGCGACCGTCATCTACACAAGTTTAAAATAAAACTCCAGTCCCTGCTGAGCTGAGGTAACTGTGCCTCCATGTATTCCCCTGCTTAATAAAGTGATGGCAGTAAAGAGTAGCTTGGGGAGGAGAGACGCGTGTGCGTCCCGTCTCACGCCTCAGTGAGTGTGTGTGCTGCAGGAAGCCGGGTCCAGGCAGGGTGAGCCTCCTCTTCTCCTCCTCTGCGAACACATGCAGTGAGTACTGAACCTCCTTTCCTGCGCTTATAGCTCTCAGCTCTGTCAGCCTGGCCTCTTCACGCTTATGCCGAGAAACAACTCATCAAACAAGATGAGGCTCACCGCATTTAAGACTGTCTGTTCATGTTGGACACCAGACAACTTTCTTTTAGCTTTTAGTTTGTTGGGTCCTAAATCATCAGGCCTTCCTGCGATAAGTCCTTGAACGATGTCCAGATCAGTTCTCGCAGCAGCAGTGGATTGATAGTGTGAGGGTATTGCACTGAGTTAGCTTTTATTACTGTCAAACCTATAAAAGAGCTGCAGTATTTTATTATGGACTGTCTATGACAGCTTGTACAGCAACTTCATCAGAAAGCTTTTCAAACATGAAGTCAGAAATGTAGTGGGCAGAGAGGATCGAGGAAATCAGGTTGAGCATATTTCTTATAAGCACTCTGTTAAAATGTGGTCAGATGACAGACAGAGTACGAGCAGTGATTATAGACATAATCATTATCAGAAAGGAACTGAACGAAACCCGCTGGGAGTGTATTGATGTTTAAAAAAGGTTTTCACACAGTCTGCCCCAGAATAAGTGATTAAATTATATTAAAAGTCGAGGGCTGCGCTCTAACAGTGACACATAGTGTTTAGATGTCTCTTGGCATGGGGCAGCCTTCTGGGGATTTTTGCTGTGTGATGTAAATGAATATTCTAAATAAGATTATTAGTCAAAAGTAGAACTCGTGGAACGCGCCGAACTTTTGGCAGAAGCGAGCGGGCCAGTGCCTGAAAGCCGTCAGCTCCGTAAGGAGAAGATTGGTTGTTTATAGAACTTGAAATGTTCAGAAGGAACGTATCTTCGGGGCCGATCCCAGGAGCCAGACCTAATTAGAACCAAATGCTTGAAATTCACTTCAATGGAGCCACAGATCTCTTTATGTAGCTTGGCAAATTGCTTGCCTTTTGTCAGCTGTAGTCGGTGGCTCATCTCTCCCTGGTTGCCCCCCACCCCACACTGCTTCGTGGACGCGGACACTGGGGAGTCTACCCCCTCCCCCTTTGAGGCCTAGCCCAGCAAACATGTTAAAGAACGCACTTGTTGAGCCCAGGCTGTTTTTGATTACACTCTCTTTCAAGTGTTTGGTGCTTGTGCTATGGCCTTCTAGAAACATTACATCATGAAGGGGGGTGGTCAAGCAGAAGAAACAAAAGGAGCTAATTTTCTTGCCCACCAACTTGGGCTGATACTCATAATCATGTTTGTCTGAACACAATATGAGGCAACTTTGCTGTTATTTGATGAAATGTGGCACACGTCTCACAGCTGTAGGCCGTGCTGAAGGAATACAGCAGTATTTTTAAAAACCTAATCTCTAATTGAAGATTATGCCTGAATAACAAGGACAGTAGTTATGATGTGCTTCCCTGTGCTGTTAAATGAGCAGAAAGAGCTTGAAAGAAGAGAAAACGTTGATGCAAAAATGAGGAAAAAAGCCATTGCAGCTGCTGAATTCCAGCAGTAAATGTTTACATATATTCACTCTCATGAATTTTGCTGTCAAAGGTATTCATAAATGAAGCTGTAAATCTGTATAATTAATTGCTCTGAGAGATGGAGCACTGTTCCTTTGGGTGGGGGTAGTGGAGATTTTATTTTATATAATTATTTCATCATTACAATTGTTGCTCCAGCGTCCAGTGCTGGATAATTCATAAGAACATCTTTGTTAAGACATTCTCTCATATCTCATTCTAAGATTTGTATTGTTGAAGTTTACAGTCATAATCATTCATAATATATAATCTTCCAAGGCATCATACATAGAACATGTGGAGGTTCTTTAACCAGAGGTTCCCAATCCTGGTGACACCTTGCTCTGTGCATTTATGGTTTCTCCATTCTACACCTGGCCCAGCCAAGAAGGTGCTTGTTAGCTAGTTTATGAGTTGACTTAAGTGTTCTTGATGAGACAAACCATAAAAATTTGCATAGTGTTGGGTTGCCTGAGCTAAGATTGGGAACCACTGCTTTCAATTTCAACAAGGTTCTTCAGTTACTTCTTCACTTCTCATTTACAAAAGATAAAAAAAATCCTTTAAAAGCATCCAAGCTCTTTAGGGAACCAAAATGGTTCTTCTATGGTATCAGCCTAAAAACACCTTTTTGGTACCTCATGTTTTTAAGATTGTGTCCATATGGCTATGAGAAAAACTTTAAATTGGTAAAGATTATTGACATTATGAGGAGGTTTCTCAGAATTAAACATCTCTGTAACAAAAAAGGGTTCTTTAGCAAATCAAAAATGAATGAAAACATTTTTTTTGCATGACTGCAAAGAACCCTTTTTTACCTTTTAAGAGTGTACACTCTTTAAAACAAAAGATTCCTAAATCGTTCTTTTTCTTGAATTTAAAGTTCTACAGAAAAATCAATTGGTTGAGAACCTGTACATTAAGTAGATGTTCTTTAAAAACCCTCCTTCTTCTTCCATAGGTTCTTTATGGAACCAAAAGTAGTTCTCCTGGCATCACTTCAAATAACCCTTTTTGGTACCTTAATTATGTTTTGGAGTGGGGACCTGTGGGTGTGGGTGGAAAATACAAGTTTTAATTAGTATATAACCTTTAAATTATGTTGAGCTTCTTTGCACTTGCACATCTCATTTGCAAAACTGATTCTCCAATGGCTTCACTGTAAAGAAGCATTGTAAACACATACGAAACACATCTTTACTTTCATTAATCCTCTAGTCAAAACTAAATTAAGCTGTAAGACTGTATAATTTATTCCTTCTAGAGATGGACTACTGTTCCTGGGGGTGGAGTTATTACAGACTCCACCCAATTGCACATGGACGTTCTCTAAGACTCTAAGACTGGTATGTTTGGAGTTTACGTTCATGATAAAGGAGAGAGAGCTTAACTGGAAACTTAAGTGAAAAGGTTTTCCACCTCATTTAGGAGCTAAAACATTATGAGCTCTTTTACAAACAGCTCAGATCTCTGTACGTCTGAATGACAGTAGTAGTTTCCCCCATTAGTAATTAGATTTTATCTTGCACATGGAGGTAATGGACTGGTTTGTTCTGTTTTGTTGGTATTAGGGTTGTTGTGGCAGCAAATCTTCAACACTGTGATGCTTGCATGCTTTAACACAGTGATATAAGTGAAGGGTGTTTGGCTTTTAATATGTATTTAAATCTTTTATTATTTGATTAATACTACATTGCTTTAACTATTTTTAAAAAAGAACAGCTTTGCATTAACCTTAATTTGTAAATTTAAAGTTAATGATTTAAAGTGGAGCTCACCTTAAGAGTACTCATCACCCTGAGACAGAGACAAGACCAAATGAAAATAATGAGACTAAGACTAAGTTTGCTGTCTGATGTATTACAACATTAAGAGATTAGGTCAAAAAATGCTGAAATATTGCTTTAACAAATATATATATATATATATATATATATATATATATATATATATATATATATATATATATATATATATATATATATATATATATATATTGTGTAGAGAGACATTCTTTATCATCTTGTCTCATAATTAACATAAATAACATTCCTTCTATTCCAGTATTCCTTCTGTATCCTTGCATCCGTGTATCCGTGTATCACCTGTGCAAATTTGGGTGGTGGAGGGGACATGTATCTCCCACCTTTTGAAACAAAGCAAGATCATTTTAGGGGGTTGTGGGATAGTTGTTGAAAAAAAGTTCAACCTGGAATTATTTTCAACCTTTACTGTATTCAGCTATACTTTATTATGACTGTGATTGTTGGCTTTTGCCACAACAGTTATTAATTGTCCTTCTTTCACTTCTTAATTAACATCATATTTATCATTACTGGAGTATTTTGCTGACAGATTTTTATGACATAATAGAAAGATAAAGATGCCATTGTAATAACTAACAAATTGACTCTTTATACTGAAAATGTATGAGATTCCTGTTAATAAAATAATTTCTGTTTGGTATTGACATGAGACACCGATGATAAGTACAGTTGTAGGCATGCTTTGTTTACCCATTTTTACGTTCGTAGTGCCATATGTTAATTGTAAGTTAACGTAATCCTGATGCTGCCCCCTCCCACTTATCACAGCAAAACTGCTCCCGTATCTCTACTATAGATTACTGCAGTGGATGTCTGAGATTTCTTCACAGCATCTCATTTCTTATCTATTTGATTGACACTAAATTTCAGTTATTTTCTGTCTCCTTCTTCTGTAATATTTTTGGCTGGAATTATGAGACTTCATGTCAATATTTCTCAGCAGTGTTAGACTAAATAATCAGTAGAAGACTTAATTAATGCACTATTTTATTACAAAGGTACACCAGGTGATATTGGATAAAGTTGCTATGTAAATAACAGCTGGGTTTCACCAGTTAGCCCAAATGGAAAGACTATACACCTAAATAAGCCCAAAAGACTAAATACCTACTTAATGAATCGTAATTTATCAGGCTAGAGGAAAAGAATATAAGGACAACATGGTTCTACACAAGATTGTGGATGTAAAATAATAATAAAAATAATAGGAATATACTTTAAAATGTCTATGTCCATATCTTAAACATCACCAGGTTGGTTGTAGAGTTAAAGAGAGTGAAAAACCTCTTTCAGCCCTCGTGTCATGGAAGAATACCATTTTTCATATCCATTTTGCTGTAGCTAGCACATGCATGACAGACTGCAGCAGTACTATGTCATCTGCCCCGCTGTCTGGATGCCTGGGTTTAACTCACCTCGGACAGTGTGTAAGCTCTCTTGTAGCTGAGCCTGATGAAGTCCCTCACAGGCAGTCGGCCTGCTTTAGGAACTGCAGTTTAACTGCGACATATGTATCAGGTTCTAAGCAAAATATACATTTCTCTTTCTGCAGAATTTTGTTATTCTTATTTATTGATTCAACAGCTTTGAAATAATTCCTGCAACATGCAAACTACTGAAGACTTTTTCCACTGAATATACTGATAATCCGTGCCATGCAAGGTTTTACAGCCAATTAAATGGTCACCTTTACAGTAGATCCTTGACTTCACAAACTTTCAAGAAAGGAAGGAGCATTACATGGTAAGTTTATACACTGTAAGAAATGAGAAGTCTACTAAGTGAAAAATAACTTTTCTTGAGCTTTCTTTCATGTCTAGTTTCTCAGTTAAATAAAGAATTTGTTCCTTACTCAGTTTGTCCATTAGCTGGGACACAACTATCACACAACTCCTCCATGCAATTCTCCTCTTGGGCTTCTAGATGTTGACAGGTGTTGGATCACTGGGGTTCAAACTCACAACCTCCTGATGTTGAGGTGAATTCTTATGCTATTACACCACATTACTCTTCAACTTATTACAGTTTATTACATATTTAATTTAAGGACACAGATATATGAGTAGTTTCCAGACTTTACCAGTGGTGCAACAGATATTCCCACCAGGAGGTTGTGAGTTTGAACCCAAGTGATACCACAGCCATCCATAACTGGGAGCCCCAGAGGAGAAGGCCTGGTGGGATTGTGTGATGAAAGAGTCTCAGCTACTGGGGAAATTGAGTAAAAAAACTAATTCTATGTTGTACAACAGATGGAGATGCAGAACTGAAAAATATTGGGAGAACTTTTCATTAAGCTAAGTTTAAATGGGGTTAACTCTAGTGTCCTCAAGTTGAGGTAACTCAAGAAAAGCAGCGTAATTAATTGCCTTTTTGAGAATCACATGCTGATTAGCTCTGGATTATCTTGCCTAATTATTTTAAAAGCCAGTGTTTTCAATGTACTTACACCCAAGTACTTGGCACAAAATCTTGGCACAAAAACCTGACTGTCTTCAGCCAGAAACTGATGGTTAAAAAGAGTAGAGAGCCATAAACAAGGTGCAGAATGTTTACTACAAGCCTATATCTTCATCTATTAACCCAATTCAAAAATGGGGCTATGTCTGCAGTTCAATCTGCTCTTTTCCATTAAATATGTGATCTCTCAATGATGTTGCTTAATGTCAAGTACCAAAGCCTGAAAATGAATAGATTTGATTTCTTTTTGCCTTTTTTCAACAAGAAAACACATCAAGAGGGCTATGAGTCATATGATTAAACAAAACAATAATAGCAATAATTTACTGTTCCAAACTCAGCTCTGCCCACTCAGACAAAATCACACAGTACACTGAGAAATAAGTCTTGTGCAGCTTTTATACAGTAATAGAAAACTCACAGAAAACTCTGACTGTATATGCTGATATATTTTACCATTTTATGGAATTGTAATGTAAGACTTTTATTTCCAGTATGTTGAATTCAGTGAATTGACAGTAACTGTGCAATAAAATATGCAGAAGTGTGTTCTCCCTCTAGGATGTGTTCACTTATGTGTTTCACTTAGAAAGCAAACATAACATGTAACTTGTGCTGCAGGCATTGATTTCAGAATGATAAATTAAGAAAAAGCGGTGGGGTTGATAACAACTTTCATATCCCATCTTTGTACTGTTTTCATTCAAATCCAGGTCAAGGTAGAACATGCATGAATTTAGCCTTCTCTTTTTTTCCCTTCATCACTTTCTCTAGTCACTAGTGCATCTGTCACTAGATCTCCTGCATTAGGTGTCACTAGATCACCTCATCCTCTGACTAGACGTGCACTCTTAAAATAAAGCTTCTTAAATAGCTCTTGGTTTGGAAGTTTGGTTCTTGAATTTTACATTATGTGGAAGTTTTTAAAAACCATTTGCTATCTATCTATCTATCTATCTATCTATCTATCTATCTATCTATCTATCTATCTATCTATCTATCTATCTATCTATCTATGTCTGTCTGTCTGTCTGTCTGTCTATCTATCTATTTATCTATTTTTTCTATATGTCTGTCTGTTTATCTATCTATCTATCTATCTATCTATCTATCTATCTATCTATCTATCTATCTGAATTCAAATTATACCTATCTGTCTGTTTACCTGTCTGTCTGTCTGTCTGTCTGTATCCATATTCCTATCTGTCTATTTGAAATGAAATAATATCTATCTATCTATCTATCTATCTATCTATCTATCTATCTATCTATCTATTAATGTACTAAAAATAATGTACTAAAAATCAGGATACATTTAATATCTGTCCAATGAAAAACATAAATCTACATTGTTTAACTTTTCGTTGGACAGCGATGATGTGTTTTACCCTCTTTTTGTCATTTCTAAATCTCATTTTGAAAAGGTGATCTAAATGTAGCCTGACACACGACCTGTTTCTCTGGAAAATCATAGCATGGCTGAGTTGCGTAGAAATTTGTCAGACCTATGCTGAGTTGATGAGTCATAACTGATTGAGTTGAAAACCTTTTTCTCCACAAAGTACAAAAAACAAAACACATTCCCCTCTCGCATGCACACATCAGAGTCCATGAGACACGTCCAACAGAAACAACCAACAGAAATAGGTTTTGGTCTATTTTGGTCTGCTGCAGTGCGTATTTTTAGAAAAAAAAAAAGTGACACGCACGGCACTGAATTGCAAAATGATAAATTCATTCCATGTGTTTTTTGTTCAACATTTTTTCTTTAGGCTGTGATTCATGCAAACTATGAGATGAGATTGCTGTTATTTTTTGTTTTCCTGAGAAGTAGTGATATGATTTGTAATCAAGTGACTAATTCACCCTCTGAGGGCAGTAGAGGGCCACAACACTTCAGCATTATCTCCTAAAAAGGGTTTATGTAGTCCAAAAATGGTTAATAACGCAGATTTATTTGCACATTGCATATCTTCTCATATCTCAAGGAGATGGACAAATATTGCCTTTTACTGCAATGACCTCTTATGAAAACTCTCCTTGTCCTAGGAACACAAGTGTCATCAACTCTATCAAGCTAATATTAAGAATTTCTAATTCGTAGTTCATTAAAACAAACAGTGAACTTCTGTCAAAAGTCAATATCAAATGTTTGTGAGTGCTCTAAAGTTATTGTTGTAGTACAGTCTAAAGTTTGTGATGAACCTGTTGATACAGAATGAAATTGAAATGTAAATGTGTGTTATTACTATGTAATGAATTATGTAATTGTGTAATCACATTAAACCTTTAAGAGTTAAAGTTAAGGGTCAAATGAAAATGGAGAAGTCCCTAAAAGATGAAAAATGAACACCACTGTCCAGTTAAAGCCGGATACATGAACCTAACCTTCGTAGATAACGTTTGAACCCAAACAGAGTTATGTTAGTGAAATTCCTGCTCCATTTAGCACAATTTAACCTCAGCACATTAACATGTTGTGCATTCAATATATACAAGGTAGTGTTATAACGGACAATGAATGAATAACCAACAGCAGTGCCCCTCAGCTTCTATTGTGAATGACTGTGCCCTGTTGTGGTTGGCTGATGTGTTGCTGGAGTTTTGACGAGATCCGGGGCTGAGGCTGGTTCTTGGTATTTGAAATGTTTTTACAATGCATTAAAATTCATCTCTCTCTGTTTACTTTTTAGGAGTAATATAGGAAGGAAATGGTCTACTGTGTATTGGTGTAGAAGAGGATGTGTTCTTCAGGGAAAAGATGGACTAATAGTTCATTTATGATTAGCAAAAGAGGTTAGATGAAAAATACGGTGGATGCCTGTTCAAACATTAGATTATCTATTGTCTCTGAGTGGCTGCTAACTCAAGTGGTGAGGCATCTAGATGCTCACATAAGGTTGATGAAAATGTGCAAATAAACACATTTCTGCCATAATAGGCCTGTATTAGCAGTGTTTGGAGCTGTTTCTGTTTAAACATAAGATGATTTTGGTTTGATTTATTTTGGTTCTTTAAGTCATAAATCTAGGCCACACTCCTTTATCTCTAAATTTCTATATTTATTGTGTTATGCTATCACCTGGGGTGGGCCGAGGAGGGCAACATTAATCTCAAACCTCATTGTCACACCTCCATTGCTTTGATAGAGACAATGAAAGGAACTGAAGGTAGTGTCTTGTAGAAATTTACCAGTTGTTACAGTGGCTTCATTTTTTTTTCTCCCATACATGACACTACCAAGCTACTAAGGTCAAGGTTAGATGATGACATGATACCACTTTTTCTTTTCTGATGCCACTATTAAAATCTTTATTGGCAGCTGATATCACTCTATAATTCACTTAAGATGAGCAGAAGTACTATCATGCTGCAACACCTCAAACACTCTACACACTACCCCTTAGGAAATAATGTGCAGCTAATATCAATAAGTTCTGTGCAAGTGCACCTTTCGTTCATCAATGTACAAACCATCCATTCATCCATCCATCCATCCATTCATCCATCCATCCATCCATCCATTATCTTCCGCTTCTCCGGGGTTTGGGTCGTGGGGGCAACATCCTAAGCAATGAGACCCAGATGAGACCCACAATCTAAATAATAAGCAGCGGTTTTAAGGTCCAATTGTGTACCTTAAATAAGTTTTACCAGGTGAAAAGTATATATTTGTACCTTTACATAACTTAATACTTTAAAATAGAAAATATAATTTCAATAGAATATGGTACAATTATGTCCCCTGACTAAAGGTACTGAGATGTACCCTTGAGGGTGTCTCCTCAGTGACAGGAGGGGTACTGCCCCAGCGACAGTTTCACACCTTTTTTTCTGAGAGTTTATTTCAAACTGCCACTAATGCAGCATCACTGGACAACTTCACATGCTTAGAGGAGAATGCTAACTGCCAATTCTGTTACATTAGCTAACAGACACCCATATGGGATAGCATTGTGCAGAGAGATGGGGGGACTCATCGGGAGAGAGCAAGGCCAGTTCTGCTCCCATGCACTCCAGGCCACAAATGACCGTGGCATAGCTGGAGATAGGGCCACCGCTGAGTGGCTTCATAATAAAATGTTATATTAAAGAATGTCTAAAACTGACAAAACCGGCTGGCAGGAATGTGAAGTAGATGGATTCTTGGACTACAGCGCTAAAAAAAGGGATCCTTGCAGTGATTGCCAAAGAAGAACCACTCCCTAAAGAACCTTTCAGTGGATGTGCAAGAGTGAAGAACCTCCACATAATTGAAAAATTCTATACCAATACCTAGAACTAAAGTGCAAGCCAATAACATTTTAGGAACCTTTATTTTTTAAATAGTGAATTTAATAATTAAGTGTATTTTTTCCCCTTGAGTACATTGTTTGAGAGAACTAATAGTTTTAGTCATTTCAAATGAAAATGTGCTTTAATGGTAGACTGGATAGAGAACATATACTGTAGTGTGAACACCATCTGCATTTTCACCCACCTAATTATCTAAAGGAGAAATTAGTCATAAGGTTAACAATGATCATGCTCTGAAATGCATTGTGAAACAAGTCTACACCAGAGTTTTAAATTAAAACAAGTGAATCCAATTACAGCTAATCAAAAGCAGCTGCCACAGCTACAAATGTATAACACGCAGGCCAGATAGTAATACAAGGAGGCCTTCTGTGTCAGCACAAGTGTATATGAGTGTTGTATAATGTGGAGGCAAACTCTTCTGTAATCTCAACCATGGGCTTGCACGATAGCACAAACACACAATTATATTTAGAGGTTTATAAGCCACATATGCTTCACTATCTTGTTGTTTTTAAGATGATTCGTGATACTGATGTCACAACACTTGCTTGCCTTCATTTACTGAACGAAACAAAAGGTCCTGGGCTAATGCTGGGATCCCCCAAACCCCTCTTATCCGTGTGTTTATTTACATATGCTGAATGAATTCATTTACAACACAGTTAATAGTACATTTTTCCTGCATAAACAAACTATTCCAAAACATTTGGCTTCAGTTATCAAGGGGATATAATATCCTAACAAACTCATTTCTTCTATTAATAAACATGACTGCTTCATGCAATGGGAACAAAGCCCGCAGCACAAAGCATGTTGAAAGATGACATTTTACAGCAATGGTCTGTTGGGTTTGAGACTATAAACAGCATTTAGTGATTAGGAGTGGATTAAGTATGCTCAAAGAGATATATCCCTCTTTTTTGTTACCCATCCAATATTACTGTGTCAGAGTTTCATCCAGCAAATGGCTTATTGTGGTCATTTATTGAAGTCCACTTGATGTTAGAGTTAAGACAACAAGCAGAACTCCGCTAGCATTGAAGTAGGATCTCTATCCACTTATACAGGTCTCTGAGTGTGTTCAGGCTTTATATATACATTAATTGACCATTTTATTACTTTCTTACTAGGGCTGTAGTTCTCAAGTTGGATCTGTCCCGTCCAGTGTGGTGTTTGTACTCGAACTTGTCTCAGTCGCTGGCATTGTCCAACTACTAGCAACTCTATCCGGGTAGAACTTCAGCGGGTTTGGTTTGTCTCAGTGGCAAACAGAGCTGAACTCTGGTGCTGTAATCTGATAGAAATTTTTGTAAGTCTTTGTGAAATCCATTTAACTACTAGATGTAATAACCACAGTGAGAAGTAACCAAATATCTGAACAAATACACACATGTTCAGAGTTGTAGGTGATTCTACAATGACTGAGAAAGCTGAAACATTCAGAATGAAGTTGAAGCTCCTGAGTGGCGCAGCCATCTAAGCATTGGCCTTATCATCAGGCAAGTTCGATCCCTGGTGATGCTACAGACGTCCATAGCAGGGAGTCCGAGAGAGCATAATTGGCCTTGCTCTGTCTGGGTGTATAGGATGGCCCCCCATCACTCAATGCGATGGAAGTCAGTGCAGGCGCCTGTTAGCTGACATAACAGATCTGGCGTTTGGCGCTTTCCCTCCAAGCACATTCGACTGTCCATTGACATTATGTGAGTGGCAGTTCAAAAAGAAGCAATGGCTGGTTTGACAGGTCTCAGAGGAAGCCTGTTCTAGCCTTCACCCTCCTAGCGTTGATGGCATTGTGTGATTGGGGGAGACTTTCTGTGAGCTATAAAAATGAAGAAAACTTCACAGTGAGACACAACACTGCCAACAGTCATTTTAGGTGCCCCCCCCCCCTTCTATGTGGGCAAATGGACAGATTATGTTCACAATTTTTGTTGTTTCTTTTCATAAACATATGACTTCAGTTTGAAAATTCAAGCTTAACAGTTATTTATAAGGAGAAACATAAATCTTGTAATCCGTAGCATTCGCATGCCATACCACTACACTGCTGTCTAAAAGGGTTGTCTGCTGTGTTGAGCTACATCGTGAGCCTTATTCATTTTATAGCTCACAGTAAATCTTGCAGTCCACCAAACCACATCAGCAAGTCTGTTCATTCTAACAAAGTCCTGGATGTGGTTTGAGCAGGTTGAGAGAAGGTTTAAGCATTTATAGAAACAATTTGGGTGACTATTGACTTCCAGTGTTTGTTAGCAATGTTAGCCTTGTAGTTCCAGCACTAAACTAAAGGAAAATTTGGACACAAAGTTACATCTGGCGTAGAGTGAATATTAATCCAAGTCTAGTAATTAATTGATTCTAAATCAGGCTAAAGGGTCTTTTCAGACCATGAATATCTCACTTTACTTTTGCCACATTGCCATATGGTTGATGGTCAGCTTTTAACAAGATAAGTACAGTGGTTATGGTGTAATAGAACAGAATTAACAACCATTTGTCCCTGTGTTTGCACACTGTGAAATTAGACCTCTGCATTTAACCCATCCACACAGCGAAACACCCACATATATGCACGCTAGTGAACACACAGACTAGGAGGCAGTGGGCAGCCCTATCCATGGCGCCTGGGGAGCAATTGTGGGTTAGGTGCCTTGCTCAAGGGCACTTCAGTCATGGACTGTCAGCCAATGCGATCGAACTGGCAACCTTCCGGTCACACGGCTGGTTCCCTAACCTCCAGCCCACGACTGCCCCCTAAGTGTGAAGCAGATAGAGCAACTCAGAATACTCAGAATAATCAATTTAATATGTAGTCCTCATATAGAGGACGTATCAGATATTAAACTGATAAGAACAGATACCACACTTGATCCTAGCCAAAAATAGTTAAGGGTACTGATAGGGCCAAGAAAAACAAACCAATACTGCAGTAGGGAAATTCAGGGCTACACGATTTAGTCATTTTAAGATCAAATTCATACCAGAGATAAATGTAAATATATGTGACCCTTCTGAATCATCAGTGTGTGAAATGGCAGGCCTGCGGAATGTGAGTGTCACTTCAGCTGTGACCGTAAGAGCAGCTGAGTGGGATGTGTGTGAGCTGCCTGCAATGTGTACGAGTTTGTTTGTTGCTCCGTCTGTGTTTTGTGGAGTCTCCAGTGGCCTCGCAGATCCTCCAGGGGTTTGTGTTTTTGAATTATTGCCCATAAATTCCTGTGAGTTGAAGTAACAATATTGTTTTGTCTCATGTTTCCCTTAAACTCAGAATAAGGCAGAGAAAGGCCTTGAATATCATGAAAAGCATAGCCATTAGGCCACAGAGGAGGTTTTTATACAGGAGCTATTTTGGGACAGGGACGCTACTTTGCTTTAACTGAAATTACCTGCTCGACTGCCCTGATAAAAGGAGTTTGAATTGAGTAGCGATGGCAAGAGGCTTTATGAGGCAACAGGTCATTTAGACAGAGTGCCTGGGTGACCTCAGTGTAGAATTTGGAGCTGAGCTGCTTTTTCCATTTCAGTAGGAAGATGCAATGTAGAATTTCAAAAAGTATAAATTTCAGGTGGTAGTCATACCTAAAAAGAAGAGCTCCAAGTTTGTTTTCAATCTTAATGAAACATTTGCAGTGGTCAGGATTTGCAAACAGTTCTCTTTGCATGTGCTCATTTTTTCTAGTATTCTCTATCTGGCTGGTATCAAATGTTGTGATGAGTTTCTGAAGTTGTGAAAATTAGGATTGTAAAATTTTTCAACACAAGCATTTGGATTGAAACGTATAAACATAGATGATACTCTGATTTGTCAAATGCAGAGATGCTGGTAAAATTTTAACACATCCAGTTATTGGCAAAGCTACTATAGTCAACTGAGCTAACTTAGCAAGTACTTTCAAGCTTCAGCTTCAAGGCTCTGAAGGACATTTTACAGAAAGGGGCATGTTAGCTTTCCAATTAAGTTTTGGGTAGCATAATTTGTCTGTTATAAATGCCACTTTTATCAACTTTGATGTCAAGTTGACACCAACATCAGAAGGGAAACCTCAGGGCCTTCTAGAGCTTCAGAGAAGACTTAATTATTTCTGGGAACTAAAAAATACACGACTATAATTTTAAGTTCATTGCTCATTGTTGGAATCGGTGCTACTCTTGTTTCATTCTTAAGTTTTGGATAGAAAATTTGAGAGAAAACACAATTTCATGCTAAACACGAAAAAAAAGGAATACTCTTTTTGTAAGCAGTTAAATCTGAGTTAATTTCAATCCCATGTTGTTACCGGATTGAGCAAACATTAGAGAGACGTATAACAAACGTCTGCCTCTTTGGGTAAAGAGGTCTTTAGCCTTGATTTATATTAGGCCTGTGTGTTCTACTAGCTTAGCTTGTGGTGCACCTCCATTGGTGTATCTATCTATCTATCTATCTATATATATATATATACACACACACACTCACCAGACACTTTATTAGGTACTGTTCAGTTGCTTGTTAACACAAATAGCTAATCCGCCAATCACGAGGCCACAACTCACTGCATTTAGGTATGTAGAGGTGGTCAAGACAACTTGCTGAAGTGCAGACCGAGCATCAGAATGGGGAAGAAAGGTGATTTAAGTGACTTTGAACGTGGCGTGGTTGTTGGTGCCAGACGGGCTGGTCTGAGTATTTCAGAAACTGCTGATCTACTGGGATTTTCACACACAACCACCTCTAGGGTTTACAGAGAATGGTCCGAAAAAGAGGAAATACCCAGTGAGCATTCAGGTGTGTGGACGAAAATGCCTTGTTGATGTGAGAGGTCAGAGGAGAATGGACAGACTGGTTGGAGATGATAGAAAGACAACAGTAACTCAAATTAATAAACAAAATCTCTGAGGAATGTTTCCAACACCTTGTTAAAAGTGTGCCATGAAGAATTAAGGCAGTTCTGAAGAACTTACTAGCAAGATGTTCCTAATGAAGTGGCTGGTGAGTGTATATTTGCTGAGGGGAAGATCTACTTTTGCTCTTTTTATCTCCTTTTGATATATATATATATATATATATATATATATATATATATATATATATATATATATGGATTATAGCACTTATACTGTATATTATAGTAGCTAAATTTTTGTATTTTCTTGCGACCTGCACTTTAGACTGTGTAAAATAAAATCATCATAAATTGGACAATACAAATAGCTCAAAATGACATGCAGTGAATTTTAAAAAATCTGTGTGATGAAGCTAGCATTCTGCTAGTTAGCTGACCATATTGTTAAGTCCATGAAGGGTTAATGAACACAGGGACACTGAAACGTCATCTGTTCTTCATATTGCCTCAAACCACTGTCTTGCCTTCATCTACCTGGCAATTCTATATGTTTCCCTGCTGCCTAAGATACACATCCTGCTTTTTTGGTTTAAACATGAGCCTTGTGTTTGAAAAGTCACCATCTCGATTCTCCTCTTTTTGGTTAGATAGATGTGTAATTTTATCAAGCTGAGTAATAAATGGCTGCACAATATCCAGGTCCTTATGACATGATATCAGGTTTTTCCTGCGCCTCGCTGGTAATTCAAACTCAGCACTGACTGATTATGTAAAGTTTCATGCCAGAACCTTCAACATGGTCCTAACCACGAGATTGCAGAAGAAGGGGAACTTGAAGGAGCTTTCTGGTTGTTATATTGCAATGTTGCAACAACAGCAAAGAGAAATTAATCAAAAAATGTAAAGGATCTTAATTTATTTGGGAAAGAATAACATTTTCAAGGGGGCTGAGATGAAGAACAGGGGGTCTAAGGCACCCTAAATAGAGAAAGAATCCTTAAACTTAGGGTTTTTTCCTTCTCTTCTAAAAAATACCATTGTATAATTTCTAATTTTGTTATATGTGGATTGTTCTTTGCAGAGTGCAATGTATTTGTTTGTTTGCATGCTTTGGTAAAAACAAAATTTCTTGCACTCTGACAGTGATGAGGTGAATGTCACTTCACCACTTCCCTCTGCACACTGTCAGACAGCACTGACGTTTCCTCTTTATCATGCTCTCTGAATGCATGTGTGCCCATAGGCCGGTAGGCAAGCTAAGATAACCCAGCAAGTTGCAGTCCTTTCTCGCCAGCAAGATTCCATTTGTAAGTTGCATGCTACACTTTGTTTATTTACCTGTTTAGAGCTTTGGCATTATCAGCGGTCAATCAGCACATTTTTTTAAAAATCATACTTGGAAAGGTTTGCTTTGCCCTTCGGGTCTGTAGTAATGACGTATTGTATCATTCCACTCCTGCGTGCCGTGATAAACACGAAGAATGTGCTTCGCTTATGCAAATGACAGAACATCTGCTTCAACCATGTTGAGCTTTAATGTGTATCATGTGGGGCTTTGTTGATTTAACAATTGGTCGCTTAGCATGTAAAGCTTGAGTAACAGATGTGTCAGAAAATGCATTACTTAACTATCCAAACTTGTGTCTGGGATGCTATGATAGTACAGCTGGTCAAAGGGCCTCTAAACTCAATGGATGGATTCAAAATAGCATGCATTACTCCAGTAGTACAGAAATAGCAGCCCAAATACACAATACTGATTAACGAGTGGATGAAAAATGCTCAGATTCTATACTACAACCAGTCAAAACCCAAAATATACAATCACTCAATGCTTTTCAGTGCCCTAAGTAGGAAAGAGGAACATGGTCTCGAAGGCAGTTGGAGAAGACAACGGTTATTCTTAACAACAGAATATTTTTAAATGTTCTTACTTTGCTCATGGTGTAAAGAAAACACTGTGAATAAGTGTATATAATGTAGCGTTCACAACGCTGCAATTTCACTGTGATAGAAACATACAGATATTCATTTGCTTCTTCAATACCAGGAAGGGGGAAGTGTCTCCAATAAAAAACAGGGTTAAAAAGAAACAAATAGACAAAATCATCTGGGCCATAGGTACCTCAGCAACAAAGCAAGAGGAACACTTATACCTATCATTTTATCATTTATTATTTTATTTCAATAAAAAATGGACTTTCAATATAAATGTCAGCAATTGTGTAAGTTTAAAAAACACTATATTTATTTACTCAAATTTAAACAGTTTCTGCTCAAATTATGCTAAGTTATGTTACGCTACGTTATATTATGCTACATGGTTATGTTACGTTATGTTACGCTATGTTACGTTATACTACATGGTGTTATGGTATGCTACACTATGTCATGCTATGTTATGTCATGCTACATTATGTCATGCTACGTTATGTCATGCTACATTATGTTATCCTATGTTACGGTACATTGTGCTAAACTATGTTATGTTATAGCACATTGCCTTCTACCTCATTGTACTATGTTATGCTATGTTTCATTATGTTACATTTTGTTAAAGAAACTTTCTTTGACACATAACTAATATTTATATGAAACTGCCAATCAGTGGAAGTGTGACTTGTGAGACTAATACCAGTAATGGATGGCGCTGTTATGCTACTACATAGTATTGTTTGATGCAGAAACATTTTAATTCCCCTCAGAGGTAGCCTTTGTTCATTCACATACCACCTCTAGCATAGTGCTAATTCCTGCTTGTGCCTCTATAGGCTTTCCCATGTTTGTTTCAGTTTTACAGTGACTAGTTCAGTACTCACACTACAGCCTGGAGCCTCTGCAGTGTGAGTGTATGCTAGTCTGTGTGTGTCAACAGAATAGTGAGCAAGAGCACTAGAATATGAATAGACTTGATACTGTATTGCATATTGTCAGTGGGTTCATATAATTTCAGAAGCAATAATGTTTTCATTTTTCTGTTATCTTTCCACAGAAATGCTTCTTCATTCACTATGATGATTTCCCAGGCCCACTCTTCTTGATAATGAAGGACATGTGTGGACATGGCTGTAGTCCTTACAAGAAAAGCTGTGGAAAAAGTGGTAAGTTGACATGTCTGTGGACAACTGAGAGCCTCAAGAACAGTACTTTGGATGAAAGACTGATTGAAAAGGAAAGGCCTTATTATATCATACCTGCACTGTATCTTTACCCTGAACTGAAGAGCAACACATGCCCACAGGCTGCCTGACCAAAGTGATGGTTCTCAGCACAACTGAGGTTAGATGAAAATTCCCAGGTATGAGACTTACATCATGTAACTTTATCTCACAGCCTATTTCCATTTGTTTATGTAAGATCTTCTTAGATCTGTATGTAACCTCTCTCTGCAGCCCCCCTAGCGGCCAATCCTCCAGCAGAATAGAAATCAACTCTGATTAATCAATATAATCAAATAAACCTTTTCCCTGTAACTTTGTTATCAGATTAACTAGGACACTGTTGGCTGCCTGTGTGTGAAATGTTGTGACTCTGTGTTGGGCTGCTAACAAGCAATAAGTGCTGAATAGGGAGGGGTGAGAAGCCCCTGCTGTGAAAACAATTCACACCTCTTCAAAATCTCCATTTTTATCTGACCACAAAACCTTATCTCACATTTTAGCTGGCAAACTCCAGACATGGTTGGCTGTCGCTTCTTTCTAGTCACCCTCCCATACAGTCCAGTTGTATGCACAGCTAGATGTCATTGACTGGTGCACCTCCACTGAAGTCACTGAACTTGAAACCCTGATGCACTAATGACTGAGCTATGCGGGCCCCACTTATTATCGACAAAATTTGTCAAAGCATTTTTTTTGTTGTTGTTTTAACCTAAGTACAGAAAAAAGTATATTTTGTGCTACAACAATTGTTATAGCACCAATGCTACATACAGTCTTATGCTTTATTTCAGTTTTAGTGTCTTCACAATTCGTTTGAAGTCTAAAATGTAGTAGAATCAAGGAAAGCTTCTATGAATAGGTGTCTTCAAACTTTAGACTGCATTTGAATTGATGCCCTAAAGATAAAATGTGAAGAGTGAATTTTGAACACTGATCTGAGCTACGACGTTTCACTTGATCACATTTTTATCAACAAAAGCCTTCTACCTCATAAGGGCATCTACCTTGTCAGAGGTGCGAGTATTTTGTGGGCAGAAAATCTGGTATAAAGCATCAAAGGGAAGAGAAGTCAAACCTCAGCAGTGTGTAATAACTTTATTCTGCTACTGTGCACTTAATGCTTTAAGTTGCCATTATAGATTCCGCTTGACAGTTAGTTTTATGACAGGGATTAACAAGGATTGAGTTCAAATTGAATAATTTCACCTCGCTACAGAAATACTTTAGAGCATTTTACACTTGCTTGGCTGAATGTGGTCTCACAACAATCTCTCCATCAGCCCCATCCATCTGACCATCAGTGGTGTTTTCAAAGGGTAATTTCTTTGTTTGCAGTGTGAGGCACCTGGCCAGTGCTACACGTATGCAGTGAGATTTCTGGAGTCCGTAGTGCTTGACGTGGTTGTTAGCATGACGAATAAGTATTTTCTCTTTGTGGTTTGAAATCCTTTGCTTAGGTAAGCAGTAAGCTCTTTAAACATCTGTTTGTGGTCGCATGACAACTTTGCTACCTCCAAATATGTGGTAAATATTTTGGTGAAAGAATATGCTGAAGACAACAACATCAGTTTGCACATGATAGCGTGTTTACGTGTGGATGAAGAATGCAAAGAGGTAACTCCATACATTTTCCCAAGTCCTTTCTTTTTTACACCCAGAAAGTAAAAGTTACAAATATTGGTGTAAAGAAAATGCTTATGATCTGTCATCATGCAAACTGCATTGTAACTTTGCTACAGTGAATTGCACACAAACACATATTCCCTTTCTGCTGCTGTTGCCGTGGGAGGCGTAAGTTTAATTGCATTTGCATAACCATTTCATTTTTTTTTTTTCATTTACAGTGCATGTTCTCATAATTCGCCCTCATAGAGTTTAAGTTCAGCGATTGCAGAATAAACACATGTGCAGCGTTAGCAGTGTTGGCTGCTGTCCTTGCATATTCCCAAAACCACCCCCCCCCCCCTCGCAGAGATGAAAACAAACACGCAATCATGCAGTGGTTAGATGTGATATGACATGTGTAGAGTATGCACTGTAATTAGCCATTATCTGAAATCTGAACTGGTGGCAAGCATTTATTGTGCTCTGATTAATCAACTCTATGACTATATTTAGTTTACCAATATACATATTTCCATCTACATTTCATTACACCTGGTTAGCCCATCATTATTAAGCTAATTGTGGTCAAAGATGTATTCGAGATGATTTCTGGTAAAACACTGCATCTGGAATGTTTGTTCAACCAATTTGGGTTATGCATGCTGCTCAGTTGTTCTAAGACCTTTTTGGCATATCAGTTTAAAAATATGGTCAATGACAACAATCAAACATGAGAAAAACCTCAATCACTGACTTTCTGACTGGCTTTGAGTCAACAAAAATATTAATGTGCTATGTAAAGTAGACTATATAGCAATATAGCATTTAGAATCTTCTTCTGACGTCTTCTGACGTCCTTCTTTTGTCATAAGATTTATACAGGTAAATAGCACAAACAACAAATAGTAGAAAACATGCGGAGGTTAGCCTTTTTAGCTGAATGGTTAAGTCAGGGATGTTTGGATGAATGTGAAAATGCAATTGCCCATGTAGACAGATGCACTCTGAGGTCCAGTTTGTTGTTGAGGTATGAAGAACTATACAGAAATAGAATTATAGAGCATTTCTGTTTCTACATTCAACATAAAATTTTAACATAATATAAATGGCAGCTGCCATTTTTAAAATCTGTTAAAAAAATGGCAATATAAGTTTTATTCCAAGAGGACCATTCATTTTGAAGGGTATTCTATACATAGTCTAACACTTCTTACCCAGAGCGAGGAAGAGGAGCTCAAGGTAGCCTTGATGAGTGGAGTTAGCAAAGAGCACATGGGCAGAAATATGGCCACTGGTGTAGGTACTCTTTATTTATTACAGAGACCATATCAAGTCAGAGCTACTAATGTTCCATTAATACATAAATGAGACTCAGTATGAAGTAGTGTTACTGTAAAGGTTGAGTGCAATAGAAAACACAACCCAGCTCTCATCTTCTGCAGGGAGTGAGTCACACCATTGCCTTGAAACTCTCTTACAGTACAAACTGGTATCTGAATTCTGTGGATAAAACAGAAAATCAATACAGAAACAAGTGAATTCCAAAAATACAGACCTTAGAAAAGAGAATGTATTATCAAAGATATATTAGGTTACATTCTTATTTTTTTTATTCTAAGTTTATTGTAAGCTTTATGATTCATTCAACTTTTGGACTCTGGAGCAGAAAAATATGCAGTTGTGTTTATGTTTTCTATCCTTGAGATTTTCTGGCATTTGTGTATGATCAGATGGAGGCTATGCTAGTAGCTAGTAATAAATTGCCATACCTTCTTTCCTTTCAAACACTAGTCCCATCTGTGAAAAGATTATGTTTACAGACATACATCTTAATTTACAAATAAATTTTACTGAAGACTTTATTAAAGAGGTCTTCAAAAATAGAACTATTCATATAACCATTTACTGATGGACTTCAGCATCTGCTCATTGGTTTCTGACAAAAGATCAGTCAATTCTGCGTTTTTCTGCTCTTACTTTCAAGTTCAACTTGAACTGTCTGTGCTAACTGAACATATTTTACAGATGCAAGAGATAGAGATTAAGTTGGAAATGCTGGAATATTACTTTAATATTTTTACTAAGAGGAATGTCCTACACCAGTCTACTCAGTCAACAGCACTAGTTAGGCAATTATGCAAATCCACAAGTTTTTGGTGGCCTTTTGGTATAAATATCTGAGAAAATATTATATATCAGACATTTACTCTGAGAAACTATTGGTAATTAGCAAAGTTTTGCAAACAGTTGAAAGCATCAGTGGTCTTCATCACTGGGGAGTGAGTCAGCCCTGGATGCATTAATCATCCCTGCGTCTTTTCTGTTCATCAGATACTGTGTTTCAGATGTTCTCAAAGACTGCTTTAATTACCACAGAGCTCTTTGCTATGACTCATTCTGCCCTGTGCATTTCTGGCAGTCTGCACAGCTTAAGTGCAATGTCCATTTGCCGGCCACTAGGATTAATAACTGTTATGGCAACAAATGACCTCATGGTTCAGTGGCTTTAGATGATATTTCCTGTTGAATGCTACTTGGTTCCTTTGTGGCTGTGTCTGTGGCTGAATGATTCGTTAGTGTTCAGGATGATAATTGAGCCCCACCGTTTATTGACTGTGTCATCTCTCAAGGACAAAGAGGAAATGATTGATTTAGTGTGAAGGTCATTGTTCTAAACTCTAAATTGTTCTACCAGGGTTAGAAAATACTAAAGTAACTGAACGTATTGTTAATCTACTTTTAAAGTTTTGTTTCTTATAATATGTTTTTCTAAATTGAATAGTTGTCATGTGTTCTGCTTATTTTGAAATTGCTCATACTCAATTGTCTGAGAGAAAAAAATATCTTTTTTCTCCTTATATTTTCATATTGACCTTCAAAGTACTGTGATGGATAGTTTGGGAGGAGGACATACCCAAAGCTCCTACTCCTTCCAAACTAACATCCTACAACATCCTCCTGCAAGATTCAGAGACTTACTTTATATCCAATAAAAACAGCCCAAACTGGCATTTCTGAATTAAACGGGACATGCAAGTGGGACACAACAATCTCAGGAAATCGTAACAACTAACATAACGCCAAGACCTGGCAGACCACCAAAACGATCAACATCAGAAAAACAGTGCTTGAAGATTTCAGCATTGAGAAAGAGGAGAGAATCAAGCTCAATTCTTGTTTCAGATCCGAAAAATCCACAGGTGTTTCTGTCTATCTTTTCACTGTGAGAAGACAACTTAACACTATGAGTCTGAATGGATGTGTAGCTGTAAAGAATGTACATAAAGAAGCTGCTGTTGTTCTCAGAACAGTGGACTGACCACCCCAGAGTCCAGACCTCAACATCACTGAATATGTTTGGGATTGTGAAAAGCAGAAAATGCAATCAAGACTGACGTTTGGACGTGAAAGCAAGTCTCTTAACAAGAGTGGAAGCTGTAATAAAGCCAGAGTGTAGGTAGTTGTTGGAGTCTCTGTGTGATTTTCACTTAAATATGTTTTCTGCCTTTTTTCTGATGAATCGGTCTCTGAATTTTGCACAGTACTGTGTACCTTTCCAGTTCTACCTTCCATTTCCCATGCAGAGGTTTTTGTACCCTACCACCTTCCCACCTTCTCCCAGTTATATTTCTCAGTCCTACCTCTGTTCATCAAAAAGGGGGCTCCAGCCTTTCAACCTAGATCTCAAGCCAGTCTGAACTCCAGTTCTCTTCCCTCTCATATGTTGAAAGTGTGTTCTGAACTAGCAGCTCTTGTTTTCCTTTATTTCTCGACAATCAGGCAAGTTCCCATGCATTTGAATTAGAGCATCCAGTTAAATTTATGTCATTGAATTACACACAACTATGCTAATAAGGCAAGAAATTGCATAATGGTCACCACGCTACACTTGCAGCATGAGGAATATGAAAAGCATGAGCTGCTAAAGGACAGAGATAAAGTGATAACCCCATAGAATGCAATGGTTACAACAATATTACATTATCTGTGTATGCCAAATTTATTACAGTGTTCATGAGAATTTTACAGGCATTTAAGAGTTGAGACAGTTTAAGTGCAGGAAGACTTGTCTGAGTGATATAGATGATCAGTCTTTTCCCAGCATTTAAGTTCATGTCGAAATTCTTCAGTTTTTATCTGTTAAAACATTTAATTTACACTTTTAAACTTGAGTATGTTTTAATGTTGACACTCTTTTATTTCATTCAAGAACTTTTTTGGCTCCAAACTTTGGCCTAGTTAAAGCTGCACTACGTAAGATTTTGTCGTTAAAACTAAAGGAAGTAGCGTTACTGGGTCAAGAGAAAAAAAAACAACATTAAAATATAGTGTATTTGTGCTGCTATGAGTTGCCCTGTAAACTGTACAGCCTAAAATGGTCATTTAAAAGTCCTACGTCTTTACGCATGAACATGACATGTACAAGCTCTAAAAGAAGCTCTTTGCTTGATCTTTATGTCTCAAATGCAAAATCAATTATGTATTCATGAAGATATGATGACATAGTAGATCCTCTATTGATATGTTTTTCATCAAGTTTTGACCCAGTGCTCTTTGAATACACTTCCAACATGTTCACACTTTTCAGATTCGTCTGCTCTGGTAAAGCATCAACTGATGCTATGAAACTTTCTTCCACACATTCCATTTATCAAGTATTTAAAAGTAAGAACTCTGATCTGAGATCAGGTTTCATGTAATTCTATTATTCTAAAACAAATATGAGCCATTGTGTGCAGTTGTACATTTCCACCAGAGACGTCTCCAAATGCCCGAAATACCAAAACTTAATTTGTGTGGTTTTAACCAGCATTTTAGCTTTGATCAACACAGCAACAGTTGCTTTTTCATGTGGAACAAAGAAACAGCTGAAGGCCTGATGTACCAAGTCTGATATACCAAATCAGACACATGCTGCCTGCTTGTTCTTTATAAAGCTGATACAGTAGCCTAAATGCATAGTTTAGTGGCCATGAACACTGAAAAATGCACATTGGTTCCTCATGCATAAGCATTTGAGCACCACAAAGTCAGATTTCACAAAGATTGAGTGGAGATGCAGGATTTTATGCTCTGTAAACGATGGACATCATATCCTTCCTGTTAAGAACATTGTTTACATGTGGTTCAATGTCTAACCAGTGCCAGCACATTTCTGAAAGAATATTGGCCTGTACTTCAGTGTCCAGTTTTAAGGCAATGTCCATTCTGTTGACTGTGTACCTAGCAGTCTATTGCTCATATTGTCCTGCTCCTGAGACCATTTCTTAAGAGATTACCCAAGGCTTTGTTGTTCTCTTCGACACAGTGCAAGTTTTTCTGCTGTTTGCACTGTCTGCAAATCTTTGTGAAATGATTCAGTTTGCCTCACTTTCAGCATTCCTTGCCAGATGGTGGGCATTGCTGTGATTTGTGTTTACTGTCACAGCATGAGCAGTGCCAGTTCTCTGCACTCTCCCTTTTTTTCGTCGTGTCCTTTTTCATCACTCTGCCACTTTCCCATTGCTCTTGATGCACAGTCCGTTTTCATTATGGAAGCCTTCCACTGACCACATTCCATGCTTATCATGTTGGTTCTCTGGCCTGACAAATTTGTTAAATCATATTCCCTGAGTGACCTTCCTCTCAGCCCTTTATCACACACCCATCACTATACTGTCACATATCAGCAAGTTGGTGAGTCTACAAAATTGCACAAATCTCTCCATTACCAGCACACAGTCTTTCTGGTGCTCCAGCATTAGCTGCATGCTGTTGAATATATCCAGGGCACTGGTTTTCCTACCACAGTTAGAAACAGTGCAACTTTTCCACTGCTCTTATTGTCATCGGCCTCTATTGTCATCAAATATGGGGGGGATGGTTGCTCACGCTTTCTCCAAATTTCCTGTCAGCTAGTTAGTTGGTTAGAGGCTTGAAAAACTGCTCCAACTTCCCTGCTCGTAGCTTGTTCCCGCTCCCATGCAACATAGCTGGCATGGCCTTTGCCAGTTGCAAGCTATCAAGCTAGTTTTTGCTCACCTGTCATTGCTTTCTGCTGTCATTTGAGTTTAGCTTCAGTTTGCAAGCTCCTGATATTTTGTTATATTCTGTACTGTTTGTAATAAATTAAATGGCAAGGGTTATAACATGTAATATGTTTTCTTTATTGCCAGATCAATAACAGGTGTTTTGTTGCAGCACACATGCCGCACAATTGTGTCACGTGCCTCGCAGATCATGTACATGATGCACATCACACTGATAATGCTGCTGACAGTGTGAGTAAAAATGACCAGTTTTTTGTGGATTTTCCTCCCTCCTTTAAAACCAGAGATAAATTTGCATTAGGTTCCCTGAAGACGTGTTGGTGGGAGACTTCCTTTAACAATAACAGCAGGCACAGCTGTGAAAGAATGTTTACCCTCAGAAAAACACTGATTAGGTTCTAAGGGATCAGATATATGTGCGTGAGAAGATGCAGTACAAAGTAGGCTGAGACTCAGCTGCAATATGTGCGGAATCACAAATTCAGTTTTCTTAAGTGACTAAATAACACTTTTATACTGAGTTTTGGTGGAAAAGAACTTGTTTAATTTTACACTGCTATCTCATCATGATTGAACTTTTATTTTATGTTTGGTTTCAAGCTTGTTGATGGTGCCTTTTAAACCCAGCACCTTTCCTGAGATTTTCTTATACCATTTGAAAACAACAGTTGCACTTTACACTGTATGATCATTTCGCTATGTATGAAAATGACATGGAATACCATGGTTACCACTTTGGAGATAAATCATTTTACAGTGGTGCTGCTTTAGACTGAATAAGAATTTGAACAAGTAGAAATGTGCATATATTATTGTGATAAAGACATTGATCGTTGAAGCCTGTAAAAAGTCAGCTTCTATATAACGCACAGACAATCTACACAGCCCTTTTAAAATACTGCCGTGTAGGTCAGACACCAGCGCTTTGCACCTGTGAGCTCTTTGGGTGCCTTCCAAATAGTCCAAAAACAAAGGGAAGAGTCTGTCTGAGTTTGATGTGAAAAAGCAGTAAGACGGAAGGCAGGAAAAGTGAGAACAGAGAGCGGAAAAGTGATGAAGAAAGTTACTAGAATTGAAATATTAAAGTCGCACTCAGAGCTGACTCACTGATGCAGGACAAGAGCAGCTGACTGATTTTTGAAATGGGGAAAAAAGCTACAATAATCTTGTTACATTGGCAGATGCTGTTAGAAGTTATTCTTCAGATGCCAGTTCTTACTACAGCTACATTTCTATACCAACCAGTCATTTACATCTATGGATCATTCAACCGAAATGGTTCAAAGTCAGAGTGCAAAACACTTTCAGACTTTTAACTGACTTGGACTGTAGTATGAAATCCTTTAAGTAACCCTTTACCTTAATTATGCTTGGTAAGTCGTCAAAGTTTATTTATATAGCATTTTTCTACAACAGTGGTTGTTGCAAAGCAGATTTACAGAAAAATGCAGATCAGAGCTGTCATGAGAAAGCCAGTGGCAACAGTGGCAAAGAAAAAACTCCCTAAAAATAAACTTTGACTTAACTTAAAGTATTTAAGTATTATTTTCACAGATTGAACTTAGGGGTTACTGTTTGGGATAGCCACCTCCCAACAAAGAGCACCTTATAAATGATGATTTTGCATATATTTAGTTTATTACTATCTCAATGAAAACCTTTAAATAATCACAACATAACCCTTGTAAATATGTAAGGTCTGTTTTTTGGGCTCTTTTCTAACTCAGTATATGGTCCATGTACACAGCAGTCCATTAATAATTAAACAATGGCAAAATTATTGTTGTTTTGGCTCTGAATCCCAGAACTAATGACTCTAAGGCTAGCAGCCTTTCAAGATGTTTTTATTACTGGTATTTCTCAGTGACACCAGCCCTGTCCAAATCCACGTCAGTAAATGTGTAGTGACTGCATGCTCCCTTTACTGACCTGTAAATATGCCCCCATGTTATATTAATTCTGTGTGAATTGGTATGTTATGGTATGCGTCACGCATTCCTCGGGCTCAGAGGTCTCTAGGGACTCCATTTCCCAGAATCCCCAGGTGGATCACATGATTCTTAGCCCTCCATCTTGCTCCAATCACCGCTCTCTGTGTCCTGAATACTAACTTGTTACACCTGTTCTGGTATGATTAGCTTAGTATAAACCCTGGGCTTTTAGACTAGCTCTTTGTGAGGTTCTACTTGTTCAGAGAGCTACTGAGCATCATTTTTTGATTATTTCTTATTGCATGTCTCATAAACATTACAAATATAAAATTACACTGCCCCACCTCTGCATGTATAACTGAACCCAACTGAATAGTACTTGTGATTCCTATGTGAAGTATAGATCCATCCATCCATCCACTTTCTAAACCGCTTCTCCGTCAGGGTCGCGGGGGGGTGCTGGAGCCTTTCCCAGCAGTCTTCGGGCGGAAGGCAGGATACACACAGGTCGCCAGTCCATCGCAGGGCAGACAGACAGACACAGACAGTCACTCACACACTCACACCTAGGGGCAATTTAGCACGTCCAATTGGCCTGACTGCATGTCTTTGGGCTGTGGGAGGAAACCGGAGAATCCGGAGGAAACCCACGCAGACACGGGGAGAACATGCAAACTCCACACAGAGAGGACCCTGGTCGCCCGGCCGGGAAACCGGACCCAGGCTACCCACCACGCCACCGTGCCGCCAGTATAGATCTAATTACCCTCAAATTAAAATGAACATTTAGTATGTTTAGCTCTTAATCATTCATTTCACTTTCATTTCCCATTGTGCTAGAATACAGAGAAAAAATTAAATACATTTCACTATCCAGTTATTTATGGACTACACTGTGGCTACTGTCTAATCTAAGAAATAAGTCTCATGCAATTGGCAGACCCTAAACCTATTGCTAGCTGATCAACTGGAAGCTCCGGTTCCACACTTTACTTTTTTTTTTTTTTTTTTGCACAATTTGACCCCCAAACTTTGTGAACTTTATTTATTGTCACAGTTTCAGCAGTGACCACCACTACCACCTCCCCCACTTTAGTAAATAAATGCTGTCATCACAGAACGGTTTAGCAAAACAATGTCACTGCACTACTTTGCAGCCATTTCCCACTAAACTGTTTTTAAGGAGCCCTTATCACATGGGAACAAGTGTGCTTATCTGATTATATCAGTCTGTGAAGGCATAAACATCATTTCCATGCTTCAGCCTAACTTGTCAAGCGATATTGATGAGCATTTCGGATGGGCGTGTCTAAAAGAATAATACAGCCATGGTGAACAAACACAGCACAAGAAAAAACTTTGTTCAATATCTATGTCCACTTTTCTTCACCTTGCCAGGAATTTGAG